>NW_027197449.1:0-22500 GCF_038502225.1 Cherax quadricarinatus
CCCTCTGGGTTTTCTTCTATTTTCTTACTACTTCTTGTTCTTGTTTATTTCCTCTTATCTCCATGGGGAAGTGGAACAGAATTCTTCCTCCGTAAGCCATGCGTGTTGTAAGAGGCGACTAAAATGCCAGGAGCAAGGGGGCTAGTAACCCCTTCTCCTGTATATATTACTAAATGTAAAAGGAGAAACTTTCGTTTCTCCTTTTGGGCCACCCCGCCTAGGTGGGATACGGCCGGTGTGTTGAAAGAAAGAAATACACGAGTGGGTGTGGGTGGGTGTGAATGGACCTGACTAGGTTGTGCTACTAGGTCAGATGCCGTGCTTCTCCCTTAAGTGAATGTGACTGACCCGACTAGGTTAAGGCATTGGCTTAAGCTGGTGGGAGAATTGGACCTGCCTCGCATGGGCCAGTAGGCCTGCTGCAGTGTTCCTTCTTTCTTACGTTCTGTCTTCTTTTTTTTTTTTTTTTTTTTCCAACAAGTCGGCCGTCTCCCACCGAGGCAGGGTGACCCAAAACAAAGAAAATCCCCAAAAAGAAAATACTTTCATCATCATTCAACACTTTCACCACACTCACACATCACTGTTTTTGCAGAGGTGCTCAGAATACAACAGTTTAGAAGCATATACGTATAAAGATATACAACATATCCCTCCAAACTGCCAATATCCCAAACCCCTCCTTTAAAGTGCAGGCATTGTACTTCCCATTTCCAGGACTCAAGTCCGACTATATGAAAATAACCGGTTTCCCTGAATCCCTTCACTAAATATTACCCTGCTCACACTCCAACAGATCGTCAGGTCCCAAGTATCATTCTTCTCCATTCACTCCTATCTAACACGCTCATGCATGCTTGCTGGAAGTCTGTCTTCTTATGTTCTTATATTACAGAAATATAGATGATTTTGGTTAGATTCAAAACTGAAAGTACCTTGACGTTGAGCTAAAATTAGCAGAAATGTTTGAGTTTTGCTGATATTCCAGAGTATACAAATGTTAGTCATCCAATACACGTCCAACTGGTCAGGTCTAATACGCAGTCATAAATGATTTGACATTATTTATACAATTTTTACAATAATGCAGTAGTCTGCATAACGGTAAATCTTCTCTATTTTTTTGTGTGAATAAAAATTCATAATGGAAAGCAAGCATAATATAAGAGGGGACTAGAAACATGACTAATGAACAGAGAAAATGTTTTAGTGCTAGGAATTTCTACATTGTTTATTCTGGACCCTATTTTGAAATTGGCATTCCTTGAAATGTGTGTGAAATTGGCCAAATTACCAATTTCTTATCACTATTGAGTACTTGTAATAGGTAAATGGGTGGTTTCTTGTACTCGATAGAGTGGAAGGAATTCTAACAAAATAGCTACAAGTTTGGTTGACTAGAACAATGGAATTTGCCAAAAATAGGGCACAAAGTTGGCGAAATAGCCGATGTGTAAATATCACCGAGACTGCTAGCTTTGCAAGAGCATAATTACATGAGTTTTCCATCAAATTTTGCACTTTTGGTTTCATTGCCTTCAGGAAAAGGTTCTCTTTTATCATAGGATAATGTTTTTTTTCTTTGACCCTGAGAGCAAGTTTGAGAGCAGGGGCTTCAACTCTAAATAGAGTTGTAAAAAAAAAAAAAAAAAAAATGACTTGAAACAATGCAGTTTTTTCTCAGGTTTAGAAGGCCTGGTCTAATACTTGTTGGGCCAGTAATTCCTGAAATAGTTGACATACACAGTAAAGGCTTCGTGAATGGTCAGAGGGTCCAGTGAACCTTCTGGATTAGGGCATAAAGTACTGTGTAATATTCTACATATTAACATCTACTAATTCCCTTGTGACATGCTTGTTTACTCATCCTGGTGGATTTTCACTATTGTATTGTTCTTTTGCTGACCAAATTTTCTCATTTGGCATGTATATACACTTTTTCTACTCATGATCAGATTTGTACATTTTTTCTTTTTAATTTTTTGTTCATTACCTTATTAACAACTGCTTCCTTTGTATGAATTGAACTTTGCCACTATGCAGATTTTTGTACAATTATTTACTCAACTTTTTGACATTAATTGTTCACATTATCTTTAACCCTTTGACTGTCGCAACCCCAAATCCTGAGGTGTCTCCTGGTGTCGAAAAATAAAAAAAAAATTCTTATGAAATAATAGAATATCTTTTCCTGGTGGTAATGACACCAAAAGAACAAAATTTGATGAAAAACTTTTGGAATTACGCTCTCGTGAATTTAGCGACCTTGGCGATATTTACGAATCAGCGATTTCACCCACTTTGAGCCCTATTTTCAGCTAATTCCATTGTTCCAGTCGACCAAACTCGTAGCTATTTCTTTAGAACTCTCTAGTAGTCAAGAGAAGGCGGACCTCTTTGCTGAACACTTTGCTACCAAAATGCAAGTTCCTGATCCAGCAAGGGACCCTCCTTGGCTAGCTGCAAGAACTGTCAAAACTGTCAGTGGTGACAAGGCAGGAGGAGGTGCATTTCCTTCTTAAATTGCTTGACCAAGAAAAGACTGTGGGCCCAAACAAGTTGAGCCCAAGATTGCTGAGATGTGCAGACCAGCTAGCAGCACGTCTACCTCGCATCTTTCAGCACTGCCTAGTACAGTGTAAATGGCCCTCTCTGTGGAAAGAGGCAAATGTAGTCCCTGTTCACAAAAAGAAGAGCAGAGCAGAAATCAGCAACTACAGACCAGTGTCACTCCTGTCAATCACTGGTAAGATCCTTGAGACAATAATCTCAAGACAAATGACAGAGTTTTTTGACTACCACTCACTACTTTGTGAACGTCAATATGGCTTCAGGAAAGGTTACTCTGCTGCTGATCTGTTGTTAAACCTCTCCACTAAGTGGCACCAGTCACTGGATGAATCCAAAGTCAGCTGTGTTGTAGCACTGGACATTGCTGGTGCTTTCGACCGGGTGTGGCACCAGGGCCTCTTAGCAAAACTTTAAGCACTGGGAATTGCAGGCTCTACGTTATGTCTCCTCAGTGATTACCTTCATGGTAGATCTCGAAGTGTAGTTCTCATTGGAATGGAATCAGCAAGACATCCTATTGGGGCACGTGTTCCACAAGGAAGCGTGCTGGGACCATTGTTATGGAATGTCTACTTCAACAACCTTCTTCATCTCATCCCAGAATCACATGCATATGCAGACGACTGTACACTGACATTCACTTATCCAAGAGAAGAAATGCCAGCTGCTCTAAGCTACATCAATCACCAGCTAAGAGCTATATCAGCTTGGGGAAATAGATGGCAAGTAACATTTGCACCTGAGAAAACGTAAATGATGATCGTCTCTAGGCACCATGATGGTAATGCTGGTGCAGTAGTAAGGATGAATGGGAGGGTGTTGGCACCTGGAGAAGAAGTAGATATCCTTGGGGTGAAATTTGACTCCAAACTAACCATGAAGAACCATGTTGTAAATCTTGTAAACAAGGCAGCCAGGAAGCTTACAGCACTTCGCCGTATCTCGCATCTGTTTGACAGTAGAGGTTGCAAGATCCTGTACGAGGCACAAGTACGCTCACACCTAGAGTATGCTCCACTTTCTTGGTTTGCCTGCCCCCCCCCCTCTTATCTGCGACTGCTTGACAGAGTAGAGAACAAAGCAAGACGTCTCATCTCTCGCCTGGACCCTTCCTGGATAGATCTGTCACTTCAGCAGAGCCTTTTACACAGGAGGGATGTGGATGACCTTACTGTTATGTACAAGGCCAATATTGTCAAAGTACCACACTTGGATCCACTTCGAGGACAGCGTGAAACAAGCTTTTATGCCACAAGACTGGCAGAAAGCAGCAACTTTACTCTGGCTGTACCCTTCTCCAGAACATCACTCCATCTGAGATCATATATACCCAGGATGACTCTTAGTATGGAACACATTCGTACAGCATAATGATGTCAACGAGATAGTCAGTTGATCAAATGAAAATGCTGCCCCACAGATGGCTCCAACTTATCCTGTTTCCTACTTGTATGTCTCAACAATAAAAATGCTTTCAAATGAGCTGATGTAGGTAACAGCTCTTAGCTTTCCAATAAAGTTAGTAATCCTTAACCTGTAAATAGCTTGTCAATAAAGCTAGGGATCCTTAATCTTGTCAAACCCTGTGTAAAAAAAAAAAAAAAAAAAAAAAAAAAATCTGTTGATTAAGTACAAGAAACTGCCCCTTTACCGATTTCAACTACCAAATAATATGGTCAGAAATTTGCAATTTGGCCAATTTCATTAAAAAATATGCCAATTTCAAAATAGGGTCCAGAATAAACAATTCAGACATTCCTGGCTCTAAAATAACGTTTTCTTTGTTCATCAGTCATGTCTCCAGGCCCCTCTGATATTACTCTTGATTTCTGTTTTGAATTTTTATTCAAACAAAAAATAGAAGATTTACTGTTATGCAGACTACTGAAATATTGTAATAATTGTATAAATAATGTCAACCCATTCATGACTGCATATTCGAATGGCTAGTTGGACATTTATTGAACAATGACATTATTTGTTTACTCTTGCACATCGGCAAAAATCAAACATTTCTCCTACCTTGAGTTCCATTTCAAGGTCCTTTTCATAGTAAAATCAATCAAAATCACCTGTGTTTCTATAATATGTTCTCCATTCTATCAAGTGAGACCAAGAAAACGAGAATACAACCATAAATACTGTCCGAAAATACACCACAAAGTCGGCGTTTTAATCCAAAAACACGATTTGAGTTTTTTGTTTCTCATCATGCACTGCGTGCTGCAGGATTTTTATATGGTGCACACTGACCACACAGACCCATTCTCTCACATGTGGGCCTACCAGCTTTCTCCTGCTTGATTTAAAGCCGCTAGAATTTTTGAGTATATATATGTCAAACACATTGGCTCGTAAGACGTATGTATATGACCGAAACAGTCAAAGGGTTAATAGACTCGATTTCTCATCCTCGTGCAAGGATTTTAAACATGTTAGTACAGTACCTGAGCATGTACTCCTGTGTGGGGGTCCTCTAGCTACACCCCTTACTTAACCATGGCTTTTATTACCTTAGCCGCCTCCTTGATTTTCTTGAGTGTTATGGCAATCTTGTATGAATCCATAAAACAAAAAATGTCTTGTATCCATCAAGTTCCTATACATTGTACCTGCTAGCAGAAAACATTTGAACAAAATTTGTAAGCAGCATAGAATGTCAGATAAACATGTTCCTTGGCTTTATGCTCCTTAATTTTATCAATTGATATGTAACATCGATACTCGTTCAGCAGTGCTCAAGTTTAATTTAAATGTTTGTAGGAAAGTATGAAACTTATGGAAGAAGTAGAAGACCTGCGTAAGCGGAAGGCTGCTGCTGAGCAAGAGTACCGTAATTCTATGCCAGCATCAAGTTACCAACAGCAGAAGTTGCGAGTCTGTGAAGTGTGTTCAGCTTACTTGGGTATCCATGACAATGACAGACGGCTCGCTGACCACTTTGGTGGAAAGCTACATTTGGGATTCATAAAGATTAGAGAAAAGCTGGAAGAATTAAAGGTAAGGGTCAATGATATATATATATAGATATGATTTGTCCTTAATTTCAAATAATTGCTTGAAATTTTTTATGTATGCAACATAATTAAAAACAATAGATTCCTTGTGCCTTTGAATGACAAAAACTTGCAAGGTAAGGAAACAACTTAGATTCCTTGGCAATTTTTGCACTTAGTATACATGGATGTTGCACCAACTGCTTTTAACCCTTTACCTTTCTACCTCCCCGGTAAAGGGTTAAAGAATGTTGTGCTATAAGTATTTATATTCCTAATGGAAAACTCAATCCTTTCAGCTTTGGCTTGTTCCCTGTAAATGTTTAATTAAGATTTTTTGTTAAACTCCTCATAAGTTTTGTTAGTGATAACCATTGACAAATTTAAAATTTTTAGGCAGACAGGAAGGCCCTGTTTATACAGCAGGTTAAGTTCTGGAGTACTGCTGTAAAGCAAAAATCACTGTAAAATGAATCGTGGCCTCTTTTTTACTTTCAAAAGGATATAAAAACCTGATAACATGTTTACTCTATCATATATTAAGTGATCAATATAGCAAGGCCTAAAAAATGCATATACAGTACACACATTATTTTCCTTAAAATATTTTTGTCCTTAGCTTATAGTGAGTAGTGAATATATTTATTGTAGGAAGTCTGAGTAAATGAAGAATGGGTATAATTAAAAACTACTGTATTAGTGAAATGCTGTAAAGCGAAGCACTGTAAAGCAGGGCCTACCTGTACTGAAAATCTCACTGTTTATTTTATATTTTGAAGTACAGTAGGGTCCTGCTTTACAGCGTTTTCCCTTATGGCATTCCGCTAATACGGTGTTTTCAAATTACGACAAAAACTTGCTATACGGTGCACCCCACCCGTTTTGTTTACATTCTCCATGAGCACATCTCTCTCTTATGTCTGGAAACTTTCCAAAATTTCAAGTGTTTTAAAGTTATTGCATATTTTATATATACTCTGATCATTATACTTATGTGTACCTGTACCTAAATATACTTACTGTGCTGGCATGCTGGTACACATTAACACCACTAAGTGTTTCTCTACTCTTGATGTAATACGTAATCCCTTGGGTGCATTAAATGTCATATGTTACATAAACGTAGACATTTCCATTAATCCATCTATGATATTTTTTCAAAATTATATAATAAACATGCTATGTAACACACAAACATGTTAAATACACCCCACAGTAGAATAAATTAACATAAATAAAAGATGTGGTAGCCAGGTGACTTGTAGTCCAACATCAGAGAAAATGTCACTATAATATTACTGGACCTGGAGTTTACCTGGAGAGAGTTCCGGGGGTCAACGCCCCCACGGCCCGGTCTGTGACCAGGCCTCCTGGTGGATCAGAGCCTGATCAACCAGGCTGTTGCTGCTGGCTGCACGCAAACCAACGTATGAGCCACAGCCCGGCTGATCAGGAACTGACTTTAGGTGCTTGTCCAGTGCCAGCTTGAAGACTGCCAGGGGTCTGTTGGTAATCCCCCTTATGTGTGCTGGGAGGCAGTTGAACAGTCTCGGGTCCCTGACACTTATTGTATGGTCTCTTTAATGTGCTAGTGACACCCCTGCTTTTCATTGGGGGGATGGTGCATCGTCTGCCGAGTCTTTTGCTTTCGTAGTGAGTGATTTTCGTGTGCAAGTTCGGTACTAGTCCCTCTAGGATTTTCCAGGTGTATATAATCATGTATCTCTCCCTCCTGCGTTCCAGGGAATACAGGTTTAGGAACCTCAAGCGCTCCCAGTAATTGAGGTGTTTTATCTCCGTTATGCGCGCCGTGAAAGTTCTCTCTACATTTTCTAGGTCGGCAATTTCACCTGCCTTGAAAGGTGCTGTTAGTGTGCAGCAATATTCCAGCCTAGATAGAACAAGTGACCTGAAGAGTGTCATCATGGGCTTGGCCTCCCTAGTTTTGAAGGTTCTCATTATCCATCCTGTCATTTTTCTAGCAGATGCGATTGATACAATGTTATGGTCCTTGAAGGTGAGATCCTCCGACATAATCACTCCCAGGTCTTTGACGTTGGTGTTTCGCTCTATTTTGTGGCCAGAATTTGTTTTGTACTCTGATGAAGATTTAATTTCCTCATGTTTACCATATCTGAGTAATTGAAATTTCTCATCGTTGAACTTCATATTGTTTTCTGCAGCCCACTGAAAGATTTGGTTGATGTCCGCCTGGAGCCTTGCAGTGTCTGCAATGGAAGACACTGTCATGCAGATTCGGGTGTCATCTGCAAAGGAAGACACGGTGCTGTGGCTGACATCCTTGTCTGTCGGATATGAGGATGAGGAACAAGATGGGAGCGAGTACTGTGCCTTGTGGAACAGAGCTTTTCACCGTAGCTGCCTCGGACTTTACTCTGTTGACGACTACTCTCTGTGTTCTGTTAGTGAGGAAATTATAGATCCATCGACCGACTTTTCCTGTTATTCCTTTAGCACGCATTTTGTGCGCTATTACGCCATGGTCACACTTGTCGAAGGCTTTTGCAAAGTCTGTATATATTACATCTGCATTCTTTTTGTCTTCTAGTGCATTTAGGACCTTGTCGTAGTGATCCAATAGTCGGTATTGGGGGTAACTAGAAAATTATTCATTTCATATGCCTTCACTCAGAGTGCCATTTCTTCTAAAAATGGTGTTACAGAGAATGGGAGTGTTTCTCTTTATTTATTCTATTGTATCAATGTGGAGACAACTTGTACACAATGTAAAGTGAAGAAAACCAGATGCGTTCGCCTGGTTTGTTTACATTACTTGTGGGTGGGGTGGGTCGGGGACTGCTACCTTGGCTGGCTACCACCTGACTTCCTACAAATAACTCGCCTCTCACCCTGCATTAAGACTAAAAATATTTTAAGGTAATTTTTAAATGTAAATAAATGTACTGTATATGTATTTTATCGCTATGGGGCGCTTTAATTAAATGTCGCAGTATATTACGTGTGGGTGGGGTGGGCTGGGCTGGGGTGACCTGGCTGGCTATCATACGTCTCAAACCTGACTTCCTACAAATAAAACTCGCCTCTCGCCCTACACTGGGACTACAAATATTTTAAGGTAAGTAATGGGTGTAGTGTGTGTGTACAGTGGAACCTCAAATTTTGAACGTATCGCTTATCGAACTTGCCCATATTTTCTAACCGCTGGATACCAGACCTGTCCGGCAGCCCGCTCTCTCCGCGTCCCCATGCAGGCGCCGTGAGCCAGTCTGGTTTTGTTGATGCTTGAGTGAACACTAACCTGCGCTCTCATTCAAATATTGTACGATTATTTCATTATGTTTATTGCGTGTGAGACTGAAATATGCTACAATGGGCCCAAAGAAACTTGCTAGTGGAACCCCTGTGGTAAAGAAAGTGAGGAATGCCATAGATGTGAAGAAGGAAATAATACAGAAGTGGAATGATGTCCAAATGTTTGTGGAGAAGTATCACCCTGAGCAAGCTGAAACAAACCATCTTTGCAACATGTTCAGTGACAGAATCATGTCCCATTTTAGGGAAATCTTAGAGGCACCAGAAGCAGAGGACTGTGGACAGTTATTTTGTGAGACAGGGGTCCAGTGACTCTCAAGCTGGCCCTAGTGGCATTAAAAGACAGAGAAGGGAAGTAACCCCAGAGAGGGCTTTGATACATGAAGTCCTCATGGAGGGGGATTCTCCTTCGAAACACTAACCCCAACCCCAACTCCCTCTCTCCTCCTCCCTATCTTCCAGATGCCATCACCAGTCTTCAGTAATGGTAAGTAAAATGTTATTTTATATGTTTATTTAAATCTAGTAATACATAATTGAACACTATATTTGTTGTGTGTATGTAAAACTATAATTAATCTCTATAAAATGTATTTTTTTGTGAATATTTTTGGGTTTCTGGAACGGATTAATTGTACACCTACCATCTGACTTACGACCGAGTTCGGTTCCAAGAAACCAGTCGTAAGTCGAAATGGTCGTAAGTCGTACTTTACTACTGAATATCAACATCACATTTTTGTAATGACTTTATTTTGTTGTTTTATTTTGGTATTTCATGTTTTACTTTACTTTTTATGCTGTTAGTACTGTATTTTATACTGTAAGGTTTAGGATGAACACCGTGTACAACACAAATAGTTGTTTATTTCCCAGAAATTTGGCATAAAAAACATGGTCGTAAGTCGAGTGGTCGTAAGTCGAGCAGGTCGTAAGTCGGATGGTAGGTGTATTTCCATTATTTCTTATGGGAAATATTGCTTCGTTTTTCAGACTTTTCGAATTTAGAACTAACTCCTGGAACAGATAAAGTTTGATATTTGAGGTTCCACTGTATTTTACTTTTTATTGTTTTTAATGCCTAGGTCTATTGTTAACTTAATATATACAGTGGAACCTCAAATATCAAACTTTCTTCCGTCCAGAACGCTGTTCGAGTGCCACTACCGAACGAATTTATTCCCATCAGGAATAATGTAAATTAGATTAGACCATTTAAGACCCTCAAAAATACACTTATGAAAGCACTTACAAAAATACACTTACATAATTGGTTGAGTTGGGAGCAGTTCGATTTTTGAGGTTCCACTGTATTAGTGTAAACTTGTTATCTGGCATTTAAAGTGGACCCCCGAGTTTCATGAATTTCGACTTTTGGCAACTTTTTTCGTCAAAACATAGCCTCACGTTTCATGATTTGCCTCGTCATTCATTGGTAGTATGGAACACGTCCAAGCGTCCTCCCAGCGTCTGTGTGCACACAAAGGTGCCCCACACACCCTTCAGAGTTAGTGTGACATTGTTTTTCAGTGAGTGACCATCACCCCACACGTTCATACGATAAATTTCTTCATAATCCATTGTTTTTTATACTTGCAACTGCTAAATAAGCCACCATGGGCCAAAAGAAAGCTTTTAGTGCCAGCCCTTTGGTAAAGAAGGCGAGAAACACTATAGAATTCAAGAAAGAACAAACCAGCCAGGGTACTTCCACATACGCAATTTGATTTGAGTGGGACTTGCACATGAGTGAATAGAATTAGCTTATTGCTTGGGGAGCATTGAAAATTGGGTTGGGCAAATATTCTGTTAGTGGGATGGTTTGTGAAGGACCTGCCTAGAATGGGCCAACAGGCCTGCTGCAGTGTTCTTGCTTTCTTATATTCTTATGTACACCAGCCAGGGTACTTCTTCAAAGATTAAGGACATTTGTGTAAAATGGGGTGAGGTGCAAATAATTTTGGAGGAACATCACCTTAGCACTCTCCCCTCCTCTCGTCTTCCATACACCAATAAGAATCATCAGTAAAGGTAAGGGTGATGTTATTGTTTTATACTTGATTTCTCATTCTTTTCTGTATGTAAATCTATATTTAATATATAAAAAAAAAAATTTTTTGTTAATACTTTTAGGTATCTGGAATGGATTAATTGGATTTACATTATTTCGTATGGGGAAAATGGTTATGAAACTTGGGGGTCCACTGTATATGCATTTATAAGCGGAAAAAAATGGCTTTCTGCTTTCCAGCAATAGCCTGGAACCCAACCTGCTATATAAGTGGGGCCCTACTGTACAGTACAATATAGTGTGTTCATAAATTTACCCTGGAAGAGAAATCTGCAGGAGTTGGAATATAATTAATACAATATGCAGAAGCTAGAAATGTTTAAATGTGTGTAAATTTTAATATTTTATAGATTGTAGTTTAACAATGGGTGTTAAACTACAGATTAATTTATGGTAATATTTGCTAATGTTTATGAAAGGATTCAGGAAAACTGGTTAACCAGACTTGAGTCCTGGAGGTGGAAAGTGCAGTACATGCACTCTGAAAGAGGCCTGGAGATATGTTGCAGTTTTTTTCAACTACAGTATTGGCACGCCTCTGACAAGAGGATGATGGAGTGAGTGATGAGAATGTTTCTTCATTTTTGGGTCACCCTGCCTTGGTGGGAAATGGCTGATGCTTTAAAAAAAAAAAAATGCCTAACTAATAGCTATAGTTAGGAAGAAAATAGTAACATGGTTAACTTCATTGAGTGACATGCAAACCATTTTTAACTGGATACCGTAAGAAAAATAGTGAGATTTGAACATCTAAAACCTTAAGAAAAGCCCCTTTTAAATGCATTACTGTATTGTATCTGGATTAGTCTCAAAATCCTACATGAGTAAAAGTTAAAGGACTTTGTTTAGTTAACTTTCTTTAATTAACAGAAAACGGTGGAAAGTCGAAGAGAAAAACGGCGTGAAGAGCGAGAGCTAGAAAGAAATGCCCGATTTGGTGAAATTGCCGATTATGATGTTACAAGGTATGTGCAATATTTGGTAATTTTTTTTTTTTTGTGTGTGTGTGTTTTAAATACTGTTAGTCAAGTGCTGGTAGCAAATTATTAATAAACTAGGCATCCAGTTTGGGTTGTTAATGTTTTTAAGTTATTCGTATGTTGTTGAGTGCTTGGAATTTGGAATCTCTTTTCCCATAGACACCCCATGTTATAAATGGAGATGTGTTCCAGAGTCCCAATATTTTATATCCAATTTAATCTGGTTCCCATTTAGACTTTGCTTTACTGGTGCAGACACACTGCTGCCTATGTCAGCCATGCCTTGATCCATGAGAGAACTCTACCTACAATACTGTATGCCGCCACTTTAACAGTTCGGGGAATCTTCGAAAAACCTTTCCCTCGCCTGGGGTGTGGTCAGTGTGCTCCGTAAATATTGCAGCTACTACCACCTCACCAAGGGGTTTTATCATTCTTATCCAATCTATAGATTGATGAAGCCCCTGGTGGAGGAAGCCTATAAAATTACCCAGGTTTTGCACATACCTTATTCACCATCCTTTGTGTTAGTCCATCTCCTTGAATGTAGGTCAAGGTTTCAAACCCAAATTTGTAATAGTTTTGAATGGTTGAAATTTACAAACTGTTACTGCACTGAAGAACTTTACTTGAAGATAGAGGAGCACACTAGTAGGCCTACTTTTCCATGCTAGGCAGGTATCCTTCAAACTTGACTTTTCTGCTTTTCATATTTGTCCAACCTATTTTTAAAACTACTTGGTGACTTTTTGGGCTGATTTACACTTATCCACAATCTTGTCGAGCTAATTCCTTCCTATATCTAAATTTATCAAACTTGACCCCATTTTTATCTTTTTCATCTTTTAGCTCTTTCTTCTTCAAACATTCTCAGCACTATTTACATCACCTTCGTAAATAGTGCATGACTTAGACTTGTGTACAGTAAAAGGAAAAAGTGGGTGGCCAGTATTAAGGCCAGAGTCCCTGAATTTGGCCAACTCTTTTATTTTTCAACCAATTTTTTTTATTTTTGGTGTACATTTAGAGGTTCATATGTAGAAGAATGTGACAAAGTTTCAGCATGATTGGCCAACAAACAACAGAGAAAAAAAATATTTCAGTGACTTCATATATGGCAGCAAAGTATGACAAAATGGCACTTCGAGTGGCACTTCCGACAATCCCAACCGTTAGAATACATCTGACACTAATTTTGGATGCACATGTTTCATCTAATATATCTTATTATCATGGAAAAAAAAAAATACATTTGATAGACTTTTTTTGCATTCACCAAAATATCTGCCTTTTACCTCCCACAAAATCAAAAATATTTGATATATTCCAAAAAAAGAATCATCAGATTTTCAAACACACCTTGTTTTATATTGTCAGTGAAAATCATTTCAATACAATCATTAATAATGGTGTACTTTAGCGAAATATGTGAAAAAGTTACTTCCGAGATATAGGCCTAGAAAACGTCGGCAGGCCTACCGTCTCAAAAAATTTTTTTTTTGCGCGGAAATCGGGTTTTTTTTGGTGTATTTCTTAGTAAACTGACGTTCTAGTGCAGTTATCCTCTTCAAAACACCGTTTTCTATCACATACCAAACAATAGAACAAGGAGACCAGGAGTAACTCATTTATATCGAAATATTGCTGGTGGACTCTCGCTATATTATGGCCTATTTTATTCAGTCTAGAGTATATAACATGTTTGTTTGTTATTTATAGTGTTTATTATATCATATTAGATCAATTCTGATAGATAAATAAGCCGTATAGTTGATATATAAGCTGATATAAACGTAATAATGAAGTGATTTCACCTGGCACCATCTGGAGGGGGAGTACTGCCGAGTGTTCTCAGATGGCTCCCTATTGGCTGGCACTCTACTGATCAGCTCCACCTACTCTTATATGATGCCAAATAATCAATTATTATATTAGAAAGAATAATGCAAAGAAAAAGCAATAAAAAACAAGGAAAAAATTCCAAAAAATACTTCGGTTGAGAACAGACGCGCTACCTACATCGTCGTTACCATACCTGATATAAATGACTATAATTTCTTGTAGAAACGTCTTAGAACATTGATTCTTGTACCATTGTGTTGCCAAAGAGTTAAGCTATTTTTTGGGTATATATAACTCAATTTCCATAATTTTTCGATTTTTGGTTGAGCGCGCGCGGAAAATTGCCCACATGATTGTGGCAGTTAGAGATGAGTATTGAGCCATGATTGTAACAGTAAAGGACAATTCTAACCTGCAAACTTTATCACTTGTTTCCAAATCAATCAATCCTGAAAATTTTGTCTCATGTTAAATGGAGGCCTTGTTGTACTTCACTTAGTAGGTCTACTGGTAATGGTAGGTAGGTCCTATTCACACCAGCACATTCTTTTTATGTGCATCTCTGTTGGCAAGCTGGTGCTTTTTGTATAAAAACTTGTGAATGTATGAACAATACAGGGTCCGTGCCGTAGTTCTATGGCTTTGAGTTGAGGGTCCAAACAGTAGATGTACTCCATGATCTCAGCTCAATCTGATAAGCTGTGAGTGGTAAATTTGGGCCTAGATATGAGAGAATACATCTATGTGGTATGTGTGCACCACATAAAACAAATCCTGCAGCACAGTGCATAATGAGAGAAAAAACTGAGACCATAATTTTCGATTAAAACAGCTACTTGCAGTGTTTTTTCATATGTTTTTTATAGTTGTATTTGCAATTTCTTGGTCTCATTTGATAGAATGGAAGATATATTACAGAAATAGAGATGATTTTGATTGGTTTTATTACTGGAAATGGCTTGAAACTGAGCTCAAAGTAGCAGAAACGTTAAATTTTTGCCGATGTTCAAGAGTAAACAAATGACCTCACAAGTCTAATACATGCCAGCTGGTGGGTCTAATATACGTTCACAAATGTGGTGATATTATTTATACAATTATTACAATATTGCATAACTGTAAGTCTTCTATTTTTTGGTTTGAATAAAAATCCATTATGTGAATAAAAAATCAAAATGGAATTCATTTGTAAATCCTGAAAACAAAACTAATGAACAGAGGAAATGTTAGTTTAGTGCCAGGAATGCCTACATTGTTTATTCTGCACCCTATTTTGAAATTAGAATGTTTTGAACTTTGCATTAAATTGGCCAAATTACCAATTTCCGTTCACTTTATTTTGTAGTTGAAACAGTTGACTTGGCGATTTCTTGTGCTCAGTCAATAGAATAGAAGTAATACTAGTGAAATAGGCAAGAATTTGGTCGACTGGAATAATGTAATTGGCCTAAAATGGGAGTCAAAGTTGGCAAAATTGCTGATTCGTAAATATCGCTGACACATCAAAATTCATGAGAGCATAATTTCGTCAGTTTTCCATCAGATTTCGTACTTGTTTTATTACCTTCAGAAAAAAATTCTTGCCATTTCATAAGAGAAAATAACAAAAAAAATTTTTGAAAATTTTTGGACCCTGGTGCACACTTTGAAATTTGACCTCTGGACCCTGAAAGGGTTCTAACACTTTCAGGGACCAGGAATGCATGTATCCAAGTTGGTAATGCGGTCAAAAATTCGTGGCAAAAACCCCACTGCAAATAAAGCAAACATGATGTGACATCAGAACAAATCAATGGGAAGATTTGCATTCTATGCTTAACCTCTAAACTGGGCAAAAAAGTACATTGGTAAAATATATAGGAAATGTAAAATCATACTTAAGAGCCAAACCCATTAAAAAAAAATAAAATCCTGAACCAGACACCAAATATAAGTTTAATATACAACACACTAAAGAGAACAAGAGAAGTGGGGTATGCAAGTGCACATGTTCAAGGTTGACCTTCCTAGCATGGCTATTAGTTAATATTGCAGGCCTAGCTTTTCTTAATATGTACTTATTCTACTGCTTAATTTTCTACATAATGTTTGTAACTGTTCAGACTTCATAAACTTGTAGAATCGGCATTTCTCTGCCTAGACTTTTATACAATAAATTACTAAAATTGCATTTTTTCAGCTGTTCTCTCTCCTGAAGTACTGTGCTTTGTATTGAAATTAATATCCTTAAAATGACTGCTTTTATTAACAGGGATCATGACCGTGAAAGAGAACGTTATCGTGAGGGTGACCGTGACAGGAGAGAAAGGTATCGGGAAGGTGAGAGAGAAAGACGTCGGCGGAGGTCAAGATCTCGAACACGATCTCGCGAGCGTCGGCGTCGGCGATCCAGATCTCGTGAGCGTTACTATAGATCTCACTCGAGGTCAAGGTCCCGTGACCGCAGGTATTCTCTCTGTTGTGTGTTGCCACTAATTTGCTTTTCCTGCAGGCACTGCAATCAAATGGTAAAAGTATTCTTTATGGGCAGTAAAATTATTTAAACTTGGTTTTAATATGCATGGCCAACTGCTGCTGTGATAAATGGCCACCTAGGTCCCTGGAACATGCATCTTTCTGGACCATTAGAAATAAGATTGATTTACCAATTGGTCATTAAGATGTCTATCAAGAGGAAGGGTAATCCTACAAAATACCAGTTCAGGCAAGGAACCCAAAAAATTAATTCTGAGTTTAGGGAAAATGGGTCATATAAAACCTCAGGGTTTCTTCATATTAACCCTATGATTGACCATCACGAAGCTCTACATTATTGATACCAGAGTCCTTCATATTGACCTGCATTTTGAGCACGGTTCTCTGAGATAAGCTCTGAGTGGTAAATTTTGTCCCTGACGTGAGTGTGGGTCTGTGGTGAATGCACAGTATTATAAATAAATCCTGCCCCCACATGATGCATGACATTGGTTTAACCCTTTCAGGGATGGTGCCATACTAGTAGACACAAATTCTAGCGCCTTCAAATCAAACGAGAGAAAGCTGGTAGGCCTACATATGAAAGAATGGGTCTATGTGGTCAGTGTGCACAGTATAAAAAAATCCTGCAGCACACAGTGCATGATGAAAAAAAAAATCTGACTGTGTTTTTGCTTTAAAACAGCGACTTTGCAGTGTATTTTTGTATGCTATTTATGGTTGTATTCTAGTTTTCTGGGTCTCATAGAATGGAAGACATATTACGGAAATTGAGATGATTTTGATTAGTTTCACAATGAAAAGTACCTTGAAACTGAGCTCAAAGTAGCAGAAATATTCGATTTTTGCCAAAGTTCAAAAGTAAACAAATCATGCCACGCGTCCGATACACATCAACTGGCAAGTCTAATATTTTAAAAAAAATGCGCTGATACTATTTATACCATTTCTATACTAATGCAGTGGTCTGCATAACAATAAATCTATGTTTTTGTGAGAATAAAAATTCAAAGTGGAAAGCAAAAGTAATGTGAGAGGCTTGGGGATGTGACTAGTGAACAGAAAATTTTTTATTTTTGTGCCAGGAATGTGTCTTGTTTGTTCTGGACCCTATTTGGAAATTGGCATCTATTGAAATTTGTGTGAAATTGGCAAAATTGCCAATTTCTGACCATTTTATTGGATAATTGATATCAGTAAATGGGTGGTTTCTTGTACTCATTCGATAGAAAAAATGGAGTTCTAGCGAAATAGTTATGATTTTTGTCGACTGGTACATTGGAATTGGCCGAACATAGGGCTCAAAGTGGGCGAAATCGCCGATGCGTAAACATAGTCGAGACCACTAACTTCGCAAGAGCATAATTCCGTAAGTTTTCCATCACATTTCATACTTTTGGTGTCATTATGATCGGGAAAAGATTCTCTATCATTTCATAAGAAAAAATTTTTTATCAAAAAATTTCCGACCCTGAGAACAGGTTTAGGGGAGGGCCTGCCGACCCTGAAAGGGTTAAAATAGCGACTTTGATGTGTTTCCTAGGATTTTTTTTTTTTTTGCTTTGTTTTATTGGCTGTTTCTTGGTATTATTTGATAATGGATGATATACTTCAGAAATCAAGATGATTTTGGTTGGTTCCAGGACTAGAAGTAATTTGAAATAGGACTTTGCAGAAATAATTTATTTTTGTTTTTCCTGAGGATAGATAAGGGCCCCCTACACCCCCTGGTCTGTTTTTTTGGGATGCCATAACCAATCAGTAGGTAAAATGAAAGGGGGTAAGGCAGCCGGGATTGATGGGATAAAGATAGAAATGTTAAAAGCAGGTGGGGATATAGTTTTGGAGTGGTTGGTGCAATTATTTAATAAATGTATGGAAGAGGGTAAGGTACCTAGGGATTGGCAGAGAGCATGCATAGTTCCTTTGTATAAAGGCAAAGGGGATAAAAGAGAGTGCAAAAATTATAGGGGGATAAGTCTGTTTAGTATACCTGGTAAAGTGTATGGTAGAGTTATAATTGAAAGAATTAAGAGTAAGACGGAGAATAGGATAGCAGATGAACAAGGAGGCTTTAGGAAAGGTAGGGGGTGTGTGGACCAGGTGTTTACAGTGAAACATATAAGTGAACAGTATTTAGATAAGGCTAAAGAGGTCTTTGTGGCATTTATGGATTTGGAAAAGGCATATGACAGGGTGGATAAGGGGGCAATGTAGCAGATGTTGCAAGTGTATGGTGTAGGAGGTAGGTTACTGAAAGCAGTGAAGAGTTTTTACGAGGATAGTGAGGCTCAAATTAGAGTATGTAGGAAAGAGGGAAATTTTTTCCCAGTAAAAGTAGGCCTTAGACAAGGATGTGTGATGTCACCGTGGTTGTTTAATATATTTATAGATGGGGTTGTAAGAGAAGTAAATGCGAGGGTCTTGGCAAGAGGCGTGGAGTTAAAAGATAAAGAATCACACACAAAGTGGGAGTTGTCACAGCTGCTCTTTGCTGATGACACTGTGCTCTTGGGAGATTCTGAAGAGAAGTTGCAGAGATTGGTGGATGAATTTGGTAGGGTGTGCAAAAGAAGAAAATTAAAGGTGAATACAGGAAAGAGTAAGGTTATGAGGATAACAAAAAGATTAGGTTATGAAAGATTGGATATCAGATTGGAGGGAGAGAGTATGGAGGAGGTGAACGTATTCAGATATTTGGGAGTGGATGTGTCACCGGATGGGTCTATGAAAGATGAGGTGAATCATAGAATTGATGAGGGAAAAAGAGTGAGTGGTGCACTTAGGAGTCTGTGGAGACAAAGAACTTTGTCCTTGGAGGCAAAGAGGGGAATGTATGAGAGTATAGTTTTACCAACGCTCTTATATGGGTGTGAAGCGTGGGTGATGAATGTTGCAGCGAGGAGAAGGCTGGAGGCAGTGGAGATGTCATGTCTGAGGGCAATGTGTGGTGTGAATATAATGCAGAGAATTCGTAGTTTGGAAGTTAGGAGGAGGTGAGGGATTACCAAAACTGTTGTCCAGAGGGCTGAGGAAGGGTTGTTGAGGTGGTTCGGACATGTAGAGAGAATGGAGCGAAACAGAATGACTTCAAGAGTGTATCAGTCTGTAGTGGAAGGAAGGCGGGGTAGGGGTCGGCCTAGGAAAGGTTGGAGGGAGGGGGTAAAGGAGGTTTTGTGTGCGAGGGGCTTGGACTTCCAGCAGGCATGCGTGAGTGTGTTTGATAGGAGTGAACGGAGACAAATGGTTTTTAATACTTGACGTGCTGTTGGAGTGTGAGCAAAGTAACATTTATGAAGGGATTCAGGGAAACCGGCAGGCCGGACTTGAGTCCTGGAGATGGGAAGTACAGTGCCTGCACTCTGAAGGAGGGGTGTTAATGTTGCAGTTTAAAAACTGTAGTATAAAGCACCCTTCTGGCAAGACAGTGATGGAGTGAATGATGGTGAAAGTTTTTCTTTTTCGGGCCACCCTACCTTGGTGGGAATCGGCCAGTGTGATAATAAAAAAAATAAATAACCAATCAATTCTGATTGTATCTTATTTTCTGAGAAATAGGGTAAATCTTTGATTGTTGTGATTATGGATTTAAAATGGAAGGCAACTGTAATATAGGAGAGGGCTGGGGATGTGATTAATAAATAGAGGGAATGTTTTAGTGCCTGAAATGTCTACATTGTAAAATTGGCCAATTATTGTGCACTGCATTGGGTAGTTCTAATAGTTGAATGGGCATTTTCTTATGCTCAGTTGATAGAACAGAAGGCATACTAGTAAAGTGGCTGAGAATTTGCTTGAATTGAGCAGTGGAATCGGCTTAAAATAGGACTCGGTGGGCAAAATTGCATGTGTTAATTGCACCCAGGTTGCTTATTTTGCACCTGTATAATTCTGCCAGTTTTCTGTAAATTTCATACTTTTGGTGTCATTTTATTCAGAAAGATTCTTTCACCATTTCAGAAGAATTTCTTTATTTTTAAATGTGGACACTTAAAGTAATATTAATTTCAGGGGTCTGAACAGTGAAAGGTTAAGAAAAGTAATGCAAAAGTATCTGAAGTTTCAATTTTTTATGGAGACATGACACTAGTTGAGAACCAACTGGGTGATGCACGATTTTAGCAGAAAGGTTAAGACTCTTTGTGGAGCACTGTGCATTTGTTAAACATTGTTTTTCATCTTAGAAGTAAAGAAAGCTATTTGTACCAAATGAAATGTAAAAATTTGAGGTTATGTAGGGATTACATTCATTTTTATAGAGATCTAGTGAAGTGGTTTTTGCCTAGTTATTAGCCTTATAATGAATATTAGTATTGGTGACTGGTCTATGTGATGTTTTTCATTCCTAAATAAGCAGATTGTGAAAGATAATTTTAGGTACTGTGACAAACTGTATTCTTCAGCCTCGCCCGTTACTTTTTTTCAAACTTGATCTTTCATCATCATGGGTTACATTTGACTCTTCGGGCCTTTTGTTGTTCCCCACTTGAATATCTCTGTGCAGGGGCAAATGTTCCATCATTGCAACATTGGTGTAGTGCTCGTTGTCTCCATTATTGTCTGCTCACAACCTTCACGGTCCTTCTACGGATGTTAGAAGAGCTTCTTTGTTTAATTGTTGCTCTAAACTATTGTGCCCCTTCTCTCTCCATATTTGCTCTCAGTTGAATTCCCTTACTATGCCTTCTGTTTACATCCACCTGCTTTTTACTCTTTTCTCACTGGGAAGTTCCAACAATTCCAGGTGCCAGATCAACCAGGGTGTGATGGATATGTGGGGGCAGTGGGCCTCCAGCAGCAACAGCCTGGTTGACCAAGCAAGCACCAGACGAGCCTGGCCCACGGCTGGTCTCCAAGAGTAGTGAAACTTTTGAAACTCTTCAATGGTATATCAGAAGTAATTCATGTTTCTTCTTCCCCTCTTCCATATGCAAAATTTCACTTACCTACTGTAACTTCACACTCACTTCCTCTCGATCACTTCCGGTCTCATTCTCATGCTATTGCTGTGTACATTGATGGTTCTAAGTCCCCTGATGATATGTGGTATGTAGCAGTTTTACCTGACAAAATCGTCTGAGATCAGTTATTTGAATTGGTTAGTGTTTTCACAGCTGTCTTGTATGCAGTTATACACATTACTTTGTTGTTCACCTTGTCATTTGTAGTCATTTTGGGCTTGGCTGTGTTACAGGCTGTCCAGAAATTTGATTCCCCTCATCCTCTGTATTATTTTTTTTTTTTTTTTTCAACAAGTCGGCCATCTCCCACCGAGGCAGGGTGACCCAAAAAAGAAAGAAAATCCCCAAAAAGAAAATACTTTCATCATCATTCAACACTTTCACCTCACTCACACATTATCACTGTTTTTGCAGAGGTGCTCAGAATACAACAGTTTAGAAGCATATACGTATAAAGATACACAACATATCCCTCCAAACTGCCAATATCCCAAACCCCTCCTTTAAAGTGCAGGCATTGTACTTCCCATTTCCAGGACTCAAGTCGACTATATGAATATATAACTGATTATATCGCATTCCCGTAAACACAAAGAAGGCATTGTTTTTTACTGGGTCCCTGGACACTTGTGTTTAGGGTAATGCACAGGTCAGCTGTTCGTGACCTCCCAATTTCGTACATGTATATACCCTTCTCAGGCTATTTTTCAGTAATCTTTTGGTAACTTTGCAACTGCTGGCAACAATTGAGTTCTAAGTTGGTCCACAATAAATTACTTTCTCAAACCACATTTGGGTTTCTGACCATCATCTTACCACTTTTGTTGGGTAACTGCACTTCTATGCACATCAGCCATGTGTGTCTAACGGATATCTCGTGGAAAAATGCCTAGCGCCATTCTGTGAGGATGTTAGGTTGCATTGTCATTTCACCATTTCTTAATATTGTCCTGTCTGTAAGTGGGCTTACAGAAATTCACTTCAGTCTCTCCACTGTCCCAACACTTTAACCAACCTCCTCGCTGAAAGTCCTACTTTTGTTGCAGACTTTGAGTTTTTAACAGAAACTAACTTATTGCACTAACTTCGATTTTATTCTACCTTTTGCACTCTCCACTATCCTCAGTTTACAGTTGCTCTTGCACTTTCCTGATCCTCACTTATTTCAAACCTCTGTATATTCATTGATTAGCACATCCTTCCCTGCAGCACCGTATGACCCTTCCAAGTTTAGCACCTAGTCTGATTATATTATTATTAGAAAATTTTAGAACAAAATTAAATTTTAAGAACTTGTGCATAAATATAGT
>NW_027197449.1:30000-61320 GCF_038502225.1 Cherax quadricarinatus
TTTTTATTTAATATTTTAACCCTTCATCGCGCAATTGGTCCGAAAATTTGAAATTCGAACTGAACTCCCTATGGTGGATAGAGTAACTCAATACAAGGTCACTGATCCCATATAAATTGATTTCTGATGGTTAGTTTTCGAGCAATTGCCAATCTCCGAAGACCGAAAATATTAGGCCGCCCCCGACAAAGTGATTAAAAAATTCTATGTTGCAAACTTGCAATTGTTAATGAAACACACCAAAACAATTTTTTAAATTTAATATACAAACAGACAATATAAAAAACATAAATGGAACTTTTATCAAAACATTTTTAATACTTACAAAAAATATAAAAAGGAAGCAAATATCAACAATGCCAAATTGCAAAGTGATGCAAGTTTCAATCCCTATATTCCTGAGATTCATTTGGAAGACCAATGATTCTATATTGCTAATTGGCAAGATGGAAGTCTGTGAAACAATTTCTATCAGTCTTTATGCACAGATTTACTTTGCATACACTACAGACGAATGACGATGTTACCGTTTTTTTCGAGGTGCTGCAATACTTGCAAGTAAACGGCCTTTGCCCTGCCATTGGGAAGTGCATTAGAGTAATGTCTTTCCTAACACTGTCATCAGGCATTTCTGTACGTGTTCCCCTCCCAGGTTTCACTATGCCAACACCATTGGAAGTACATGGTGAATTAGTTGGTGAAGGTCTTGGAGTTGTTCTTAGGCTGCTCCCTCTAAGGTTTTGTCCTTTAGACCTTGCAATTTCAGAGATAGAATTCCTGAAATACTTCAGTTGCATACACTTTTGCTTTATTGCTCGAGAATCACGGCAATAAAGCACCCATGCATTCACAACAGCAAGATCAATAATATAGGCAAATAGCCGCATGTACCAACGTTTTGATTTCATTGGTGTTTTGTAGAGATGCACCAACATGTTGCTTTTGTCAATACCTCCCATGTTTGCATTATAGTTCTTGATGACTGCAGGGCACGATATTTTCTCTTTCCTCTTTGTACCCTTGTTATATCTCTCAACAAGACTCATGGGCTCGACCCCAATATCAGTTGTCACTAAAGTCACAACTTTGGTGTCCTTCCATCGTACAACAAGGACACCATCATTGTTGTTGAAGCAAAAATTGCCCCTGACCACACTGTTTTTTTCCATTTGTTTGATAGGCACCAGATGTGGCTTACCACATCTATTGTCACGTACTGTTCCAGTGTATCTACAGTTATACTTATCTCTTAGTAGCTTGACCAAAGGCATACTTGAAAAGAAATTGTCAGCATAGATTGCTGATGTGTTTGTCTTGTTCATAGTTTGTGCAAGTACCAGAACAATCTTTGTACTTATTGGAAGTTTACATTCTTCCTGTGGCAGCTGTATGGGATGTGTGTCAAAAGTTGTTGTGCCTTGATACATGAGTATATCATGTATGAGTCCATCTTGACTTGCACGACAAAAAAGTTTGAAACCCCACTTATCTGGTTTTGTTTTGATGTACTGCCTTAGGTTTCCAGCAGTTTTACCCTTGAAACCAACCATGACTTCATCAATAGATTGCTTGGGTGTAGCTGGAATTTTCAAGCAAGCATTAGTTAGTTCAGTGTAAAGAGGCCTTACTTTGTAGAATCTGTCATTATCCTTTTTTGTGTTGTCATTGAAATGAATATGACTTCTAAGGTACCTAAACCTCTTAGACGCCATGCTCTCTGCAACCTGTTGGCTCCTAAAACCAGCTTTCCAATAGTCTTCGAGGGATGGTAGTGAATTAATACCCATGAACAACAAAATACCTATGAACCTCATGATCTCTTCAGAATCTGTTGAAAAAGTACTATTTACGTCTTGTTGCCTTGTATACAAATTTGTTTGATATGCTATGTTATCTATCATGGCTGGAGTAACGAACATACGAAAATACTCATATGGAGACCTAATTGCAAGAGGCTTTTCATGTTCATATGCCGGCAAAGGATCATTTTCAATGTCATCTACGGTCCACTCAGATGAAACTTGAAGAGCAATATTCTCATGGATCTCTTCCTCATCCGGGTATTCCTCAATCCTAAAAGTTTTCTTTTTCCTCATTACTTTCTGCTTTTTGGCTGGCCTTTCTTCCCTTTCTTCCTCATCATCAGTTGACATCTCTGCATCCTGTGCATCCGTTGGCAAGTATTCATCACCACTATCCAGCAATTCTGGTTCGTCTACCTCTGGTTCTGAGTCACTGTCTTCAGAAACGCAGATATACCTCGACCTGCTGGTCGACTGCTCCCCATAAAACAGCCTCTCATGGAACTGGAAGGACAATAGAAACCTCCTGTATAAATCCAGACCACTACAGAGTTCATATATGCAATTGAAAATTTTTTATAAATATTTATTTGACTAAAATTGGACATTCCCGGAAACTCGCGCAATACCGAAATAATTCGGACTAAAATGCATGCACTTTTTTCAACTGCATGCTACACTCATATTATGCTTCACACGGACTTTAGGTATATATCAAAATATGCCTAAACTATTCATGTAAGCACTAAACACAACAATCAGTACTTACCGACATTGTAGAATATATAATCCAAGAGTAGATTAGCAAGGGTGGAGGGAAAAATGCGCGTGTGTTCGAAGCAAAGCCGCTAGTGTTTATATTTTGATCTCTCAACCAATGGGAAGGCGGCAGAAGCGAACTGTACTTAGCTGAAGAGACTCAGGGAAGGCTTGTGATTGGTTGGAACTAAAGAACGGGAAGCTGGCTGCGCGGGGCGCGAAGTATGACACGCGCCAAAAACACGTAATCAATACCGAATTATTTCGGCCCACCCCGATAAAGGGTTAATGTGCATCCTTTCTCCCATTCAGTGCTAAATGGCCCATGTGGGATATTGGCAGGGATATTTCCTAGGGAGAAATTTGCTCCTTGAAGGAAAGAGGCCACTGTCCAGCTCTGTTCTGGTGTTTCTTCAAAGGGTAGTGCTACCCTCGAGAAAATTGGACCGTGTTGCAAGATGTTAGGCAGCTGATAAGATATAAAGCGGCCCTCCAGTAGTGGAGCCAGGAATGGCAGTAGTGTATGACTGTGCTTAATCTAGTTTGCCCTTTTTTAGAAGAATGATTGTTCCTTTGTGTCTAAATAGGTGGGTTTGCTAAGCCTTGCTCCATTAATTCTCTTCAAAGGGGTTTGTTGACATGGAGGCTTCTGATCTAAGGAATTTTACTTTTGCTTCCTTGAGCCAAACCAAATTGCCCACTCCTTCCCCATCCTACTTCCTTTTCCCCACTCCTCTGTGTCCTACATTCAGCCTTTGAGGATTTTCTCCTTGAAATTATAGTTCCTTGGTTGAAGAAGGGATCATTGTCTGTCCCATTCTGTTGAGGCCCTTGATGGTATTGTTTGCCACCCTTGGAAATTCCAGAGGGTGGCTTTGAGTGTTCTCAAGATGAGTGTTTCTCTAGAGGCTGTTCGTTCTAGGTGATGGTAGCCAAAAGATGTATGCCTATGGAAAGGTTTCCGACCTGCTTCTCTGTCTACCGAGGTGGCTTTATGGAGGTGAAGTTGTTATCCTGGATTGGCATTAAGGGTAGGGTCAAGAGTGTATAATATACAGCATCTGCACTACCTGCTTCACAAAAGGACCTCTTCAGTATGGAAGGGAATAAACTGGTCAGTTTCTTCTTGGGAGCTATCCCCCCCCCCTTTTTTTTTTTTTAAACTCGATGCTTTCTCCCAAGCCCTTCAACAGCATCCTTACATGACCCTAACCACCCAGTACCACCTTTGGGTAACATCTCATTGGCTAACTGTGGTGCTGGAGTTCCAACTGACCCTTTGATATTTCACTCATCCTTGACCATGATTCTGGCTTTTCCACTTACAGTGCATCACACATTAAGGGGCAGGTCGATTCCAGACCCCTATCCCAGTAACTGATGAAGCTAACCCTGTTACTGCTACCCCTTGTTCTTATGCTCAAACCTGATCAAAAATCTTTCTTCCCCACAATCTGCCTCTTCAAGGGGGGCTCCTTGTTGTGGTGAAGAGGCTCTTGGACTGAGGAATTAGACCTGTCGGTCTCCTTCCTCAGACCGAACCTAATTACCCCCCAATCCCCCCCCCCCCTTTCCCTATCCCATCCTACCCTTTTTCCTTTCCTCCTCCTCCTCCCCACCCCTCCCTTTTGCCCTTCCTCTTTTTGGCCTTTGGGATTTCTCCCACAGGCACGCTAGTTCTTAGGTAGGGGAAAGGATACCGGGGTCCATCCCATTTCGTTGAGGTTCTTGGCGGTGGCGTAGTTTGCCGTGGAATCTGGATCGCCTGGGGATGTCCCGATCCCTCTCCGGTATCCCGGAGTAACTTTAGGTGTCTTTCGGGCGACGAGTGTATCTCTGGAAGCCACCTTTCGGATTCCGGGGGTGGTGGCCGAAGGAGGTATGCTTTGTGGCGGATATCCGGCCGCCCTCTCTTTTGTCCACCGAGGTAGCTCGGCAGATGTGAGGTTGCTATCCCGGATTGCTGGTTTACTGGCATGAAGGGTAGGGTATGGCACGGGTTCCATGCTGCATCTGCACTACTAGCATTGCTGAGGTCCTCTTGGGCGCGGAGGGAGATTTCCGGCCCCTTCATTCCTCCTGGGAACTATTCCTCTCCGCTCCCCCCTTTTTTTATTCTTTTTTTTTTATTTTTATTTTTTTTTTCTTAACAAAAAGCAAAGGAGTAACCTAACCATGGAGAACCCAATCCATGAACCCACTACCCCCGGGCCCCTTCTTGATACCACACCCCATTCTGACCCTGCCTTGTTTTTAGACCACTCTTCGGACACTCCTGATGCCCCTGTACCACTTGCTGGTGCTGTTTCCTCACCCGCTTCAGGTACTGGGGCTTCGACTGACTCCTTCGATTTGTCTGACCTCCGCTCTCCTTTGACTATGCTTCCGGCCTCTCCCTCTACGGTATGGCAATTTTCGAATTGCCTGCCCATTTCATGCCGGACCAACTCCGGTCCTACTCCTAAACGCCAACGTCAATCTCCTGATGATGCTCCTTCGTTACCTTCCCATTCTACTCGGAAAAGACCGACACGTCATGCACTCCCTCTCCACGCTCGGTTTCGGACCACACAATGGACTAAATTCTTTACTTTAAGACCGACTTCTTTTTCTGCCTATCTTTCTGGCCATAGTATTGGCAAAGCGCTCCTGCGTCATGTTAGCAGAGATATTTCATTCATGCTCTCAAGAGCGGTACGCGCAGCGTCACTGTCCAGAATGCTACCCAAGCTCATGATCTTTCTCTCCTTTCGAATATCGATACTACTACTATTCACTACTCCTCCTCACAGGACTCAATGAATGACTCTCCCACAAAGGGTCCGTCGCTTTATTCATAAAGATGATTACCCACGACCCATGATATTGAGCAACCTCCCTGATGAAGAGGATTGGGTACCACCAGAACCCTTCTATGTATACTGAGAAAATCATCGCCCCCAATTAGGGAGACATCATATATAACTTTCTAATGTAAAAATTATGCTATTTACTATGGCTGGACACCACCTGTAAGAAGCCATTGTCACGAAATTTATAAACTGGCCAGAAAATTATGCCTGCCTTGTCGCATAAACACCCGTTGTGCAATCGCAAAAAAAAAAAAAAACAATTGCAACTTGTGTAATTACTACCAATTCAGAGTCATGTACTTATAAATCTGTTATATCTATGTGTCTTTGATGGGTTAGTCTTATACCCCTTAATTAAATATATTATTTCACGTACACTTTTTAAATTGCACCAAAGTGGTTGGGCCACTTACCTTTATATCCTACCTCTCGCCCCCCTCCCACCCTTTTCCAATATTTCCATCCTTACCCATCCTTCTTCCTTCCCCATCTCACCAAAGCTCTGGTCTGAATAAGAACAAGAACAAGAACAAGAACTACTACTATCACTATTGAAAAACATCTTCTCTCAATTCTTGTAGTGGTACTGTCATTCTGCCCCATACCATAGTCCAACAGAATTTCCAGTCATGTGGCAATGACATTTTTGAACAGCTGGAACTCCAGGATCTCCCAATCCTCAAAGTAGACACTTATGTCCTTCCTGCCCGTGGGCGGAGACGTTACCCTTGCAATGTGGCTCGTTTAACTTTTGCAGTCAACCTCCATCTTGCCTTAATTGTAATGAAGCTCACCCTTCATATTCCCGCCGTTGCCAGGTCTACTTAAATGAACGTGAAATCCGTTGCCTCAGAGGCAGAAGGTCTCCCTTATGCTATGGCAGTTACTCATCTCCGCCTCCAAGGGAGACTACCCCGTGTTTCAAAACATCCCCCCACTTCTGGGGTCCCATCTTCTGCAACCTCCTCTGTTGTTACCCCTCCCATAGCCACTCCGGCATCTAATCCTTTTGCTGTCCTTGGCTCTGACGTCCCGACTACAACATCTAATCCTTTTGCTGTCCTTGGCTCTGACGTCCCGACTACAACTCAGTCTGTTCTCGCATCTTCGCGTCCTTCCTCACAAGCCCCAGTATCGAGAAGACCTCGTACGACACCTAATACCAATCGCCCCTCTACTTCTCAGAAGTCCAAAAAATCCACATTGCTCAAATCATCTTTGTCCCTTCCTTCCTTCCCTTCTTCCACTTTACCTTTCCAGTCTCTGTGCCTAGTTCTTCCCCTCTCTCTGGCTCTATTACAAGTGTGGAGATTCACCCTCCTCCTCATACTATGCCTTCCACCCCCGTCCCCTCCCAAGTTTCTCCCTCTTCTGCTGTATAGCCCTTGTGGCTTAGCGCTTCTTTTTGATTATAATAATCTCCCTCTTCTGCCACCTCCCAGGTTTCTGCCTCTTCTGTTCCCCCCCCCCCCCCACACTTCATCTCCAGTCCCTTACACTCTTTCCTCCCCCTCTACTTTGGTACAGTCCATTACTGTCCCAATCTTTACTCGCCCTCCCCCTTCTATCTCCAATATGGTCTCCCATACATCTTTGAATTCAGAAACACTTTAAGCCATTTCAGAATATATTGCAGAGACTAAACCTTCAATGGACACTGATTCACTTCCTGTTCCTTCTCTTCCCTCTCCTCCATCTTCACAACCCCATTCTTCGCAACGCTCCGTTCCTTCGCTGCCTGAACGTCTTCCAATGCCACCACACATTGACTTTTCTAACCCCTCTAGTCCGGAGGTGCCTTTCCCTACGGATTCCTGGTATTTTCTTCATCGCCAATCATGGCCTATTTACAGTGGAATATCCGCAGCCTCGGGTAATCGGTGTGAGCTTCAGATGTTGCTTTCCAGGTTTTCCCCTGTTGGTGCTTGCTTACAAGAACCAAAATTACACTCGGCTGTTTTCCAACCTATCTCAGGCTATAATTTATTGTATTCTTCGGATCCTTTCTCAGATGGGACCTTTAATGAAAGTGCCCTTCTACGCAATATTCCGTACTGTCAACTATTTGTCCATACCTCGCTGCATTACACTGCAGCCCGTATCCACTTGAATAAGTGGTTTACAATATGTTCTTTATATCTCTCTCCTTCTCGAGCATTTTCTATCCCAGACTTTTCCTTTCTTGTTTCATCCTTACCACCACCACTTCTGTTACTTGGTGATTTTAATGCCCACCATTTCCTCTGGGGGGGGGGGTCTCATTGTGACTCACGTGGCATCCAGTTGGAGGCTTTTCATGCCTCTCACCCCCTCCATGTTTTAAATACGGGTACTCCCACCCATTTTGATCCTCGTACTCATACTCTCTCTTGCATCGATCTATCAGTCTGCTCTTCCTCCACTGCACTAGACTTCACCTGGTCTGTTCTACTGGACTTGCATGACAGCGATCATTTTCCAATCATTCTTTCTTTCTTCCTATTCACCACCTTTCTGTAGCCCTCGCTGGCAATTTGATCGGGCAAATTGGGATCTTTACTTGCAACTCACTGCTTTTAGTGAGGTTCCTTCTTCATCCTCCATTGATGAGCTGCTCCACCTCTTCTCGACGTCAGTTTATACCGCAGCTTCTCATTCTATACCCCGAACCTCAGGCAGGCATTCTCAGAAGTGCGTGCCTTGGTGGTCTCCTGCTTGTGCTCATGCAGTACGTTTGAAATGCGGTGCATGGGGCAGGTACCGGTACAGTAGAACCGCTGAGAGACTTCTTGATTTTAAGCAGAAGCGTGCGATCGCTCGCCGTGTCATCCGTGAAGCTAAACGCACTTGCTGGCGAGACTGTTTCCACCATCACCTCTGCTTCTTCTATGAGTGCAGTCTGGAAAAAAGTGAGGAAATTGAGTGGTAAATACTCTCCTGACCCGGCTCCTGTTCTACGGGTCGCTGGTGTTGATGTAGCAAACCCTCTCGACGTTGCCATTGAACTTGGCACACATCTGGTCCGTATTTCCCGGGGGCTCCATCTATGCCCCTCGTTTCTTTCCTCAAAGTCTGCCAGAGAGTTAGTACCCTTGGACTTCTCTTCTCTCAGAGAAGAACGGTATAATGTGCCTTTTACACTTCAAGAACTGGAGGCAATGCTCTCGGCTTGCCGTTCATTGGCAGCTGGGCCTGACGACATTCATATTCGTATGTTACAACATTTACATCGGTCAGCCCTTGTAGTCCTCTTACACCTCTTCAATCTTATTTGGGCACAAGGAGTTCTTCCCCAGCTGTGGAAATCTACCATTGTTCTCCCTTTCCGCAAACTGGGTACTACAGGACATGATGCCTCCCACTATCGCCCCATCGCTCTTACTAGTGCAGTTTGCAAAGTGATGGAACGTCTCGTAAATCGATATTTAATGTGGTATTTAGAGACACAACAGTCTCTCCGCTAGTCAATATGGCTTTTGTAAGGGCCGTTTTACCATAGACCCCTTATTACGCTTGGATACGTATGTTCGTAATGCCTTTGCGAATAATCACTCAGTTATTGCCATATTTTTTGACCTTGAGAAGGCATATGACACAACTTGGAGGTATAATATTTTGGCCCAGGCCCACTCCTTAGGCCTCCGAGGCAATCTACCATCCTTCCTTAAGAACTTTTTAACTGACAGACATTTCCGTGTTCGAGTCGATAATGTTCTTTCCCCAGACTTTGTCCAAGCTGAAGGTGTCCCTCAGGGATGTGTTCTAAGCACAACACTTTTTCTCCTTGCTATAAATGATTTGACCTCTGTTCTTCCACCCAATATTTGGTCATCACTCTATGTTGATGACCGCTATTGCTTGTGCAGGCGTTGACTGTCATCTCATTGCAGTTTCTCTCCAGCATGTGGTCGACCGTGTTTCCACTTGGGCCACCACGCATGGGTTTAAATTTTCAAGTACCAAAACTCCCCAAATTACTTTCACTAGACGCTCTGTCATCTCCGATCATCCTTTGTATCTCTATGGCTCCCGTATCCCCGAACGTGATAGTCAGGTTTCTAGGCCTTCTCTTTGACCGTAGGTTATCCTGGAAACCTCACATTACCTCTCTGAAGGCAACTTGTCACAGCCGGCTAAACCTTCTTAAAACCCTTGCTCACCTATCCTGGGGAGCTGATCGTCGAACTCTGCTTCGCCTACGTTCAGCCCTCGTTTTATCGAAACTCGATTATGGTGACCAGATTTATTCAGCGGCCTCTCCTGCTACTCTCTCTAGCCTTGACCCCATCCATCACCAAGGATTACGTTTGTGCCTTGGTGCTTTTTGCTCTTCCCCTGTTGAGAGCCTCTATGCAGAAGCAAATGTTCCATCCTTGTCTGATCGCCGTGATGCCCATTGCCTTCGCTACTATGTACGCTCTCACGATCTCCACAATCCTTCCATTTATAGAATGGTCACCGATATTAGTAGATATTCTTTATTCGTTCGCCGCCCCTGTTTGCTCCGTCCCTTTTCTCTTCGCCTACATTCACTCGTCTTCCCTTCAGTTCCCACCTTTATACAGTGGACCCCCGGTTAACGATATTTTTTCACTCCAGAAGTATGTTCAGGTGCCAATACTGACCGAATTTGTTCCCATAAGAAATATTGTGAAGTAGATTAGTCCATTTCAGACCCTCAAACATACACGTACAAATGCACTTACATAAATACACTTACATAATTGGTCGCATTGGGAGGTGATCGTAAAGCGGGGGTCCACTGTATGTTCATGTAGCATCTCACTTTTCCCTACCCCCCTGGGAAGTTCCAGCTGTTCGGGTCTGTTCTTTCTCACTCCCTTGCTCTAAAGCTCAACTGCCTACGGTGGCTTCCCGCTCTCTTTTTCTTGATCACTTCCACTCCCATTCTCATGCCACCGCTGTGTACACAGATGGCTCTAAGTCTTCAGACGGCGTCGGATTCGCAGCAGTGTTTCCGGACAGCGTCGTGCGGGGGCATTTACTATCTTCGGCTAGCATTTTTACTGCTGAATTGTATGCCATTCTTGCAGCACTTATTTGTATCGCATCTATGCCTGTGTCATCATTTGTGGTAGTCTCAGACTCCCTTAGTGCTCTACAGGCTATACGAAAATTTGATACATCTCACCCCCTAGTTCTCCGTATCCAACTTTGGCTACGCCGTATCTCTACGAAGCATAAAGATATTATTTTTTGTTGGGTCCCTGGTCATGTCGACGTACAGGGCAATGAACAGGCAGACACTGCTGCGCGGTCAGCAGTACATGACCTACCAATTTCCTATAGAGGTGTTCCATTTCTGGACTATTTTGCTGCAATAGCTACCCACCTTCATGCCCGTTGGCAACAACGTTGGTCAACTCTGCTTGGTAACAAACTTCATTCTATTAAACTGAGCATAGGTTACTGGCTGTCTTCTTGTCATCAGTGCCGTGGTTGGGAGACCACTCTCTCTCCTGCCTTCGCATTGGCCACACTCATCTTACTCACGGGTATCTCATGGAGAGGCACCCTGTTCCTCTCTGTGAGCAGTGTCAAGTTCCAGTATCGATTAGCCACATTCTGTTAGACTGCCCTTTCTATCAACGAGCACGCAGAATTTACCTCCAACGTCGTCTTCGTTCTACTACTCTCTCTTTACCTTCCCTTCTTGCTGATGGACCCTCCTTTAATCCTGACTCTCTCATTGACTTCTTGACGATGACTGATTTACTCCACAAACTCTGATGATGATACCTTACGCACTCCCCTCAGCCCTTTCTGGCTCAGTCTCTTGCTGCCCTTTACCCTTTCACCATCCACTGCCCCGCTGTTATCCGTAACCTATTACTCATCCACCTCCCTTTTGCCACCTGATGCCTTCGCTTCCTTCCTGCCCTGCAGCGCTGTATAGCCCTTGTGGCTTAGCACTTCTTTTTGATTATAATAATAATCCCCACAATCTGTATTTCAAGGTAGCTCATAGACAAAATTCTTTGCTCTTCAACCTCTTCAAAGGGGGCTCCTTGGCATGGTGAAAAGGCTCTTGGTCTGAGGAATTAAACCTTTTGGTCTTACTCAGACTAAACCTAATCCCCCAATCTCCCCTTTTTTCCTTTCCTCCTCCCCATCCCTCCCCTATCCCCTTCCTATTTTCAGCCTTTGGGATTCTCCCCACAGGTACTCTAGTTCCTAGGTAGGGGGAAGGGTACTGGGGTCCATCCCATTCCATTGAGGATCTTGGCATTGGTGTAGTTTTATGTGTAATTTGGATCACCTGGAGGTGTCCCAATCCATCTCCGGTCTCCTAGGGGGTGGCTTTGGGTGTCTTTTGGGTGACTGGTGTATCTCTGGAGGCTGCCTGTCGGATTCCGAGGGGTGGTGGCTGAAGGAGATATGTTGTTTGGCAGGTGTTTGGCCACCCCCTCTTGTCCACCAAGTTGGCTTGGCGAATGTGAGGTTGCTATCCCAGGTTGCTGGTTTACTGGCATGAAGGGTAGGGTATGGCACAGGTTCCATGCTGCATCTGCACTACTTGTGGTGCTGGGGTCCTCTTTGGTGCAGAGGTGGATTTGCAGCCCTTTCCTTTCCTCCTAGGAGCTATTCCTCCACATCCCCCCCCCCCCCTTTTTTTTTTCTATGAAACAAAAAGTGACATAACCATAGAGTCCCAAATCCATGAACCTGCTTCCCCCGGGCCCCTTTCTGATACCGCACCTTGTTCCGACCCTGTCTCATTATTTGACCACTTCGGACATTTCTAATGCCCCTGTACCTCTTGCTGGTGCCATTTCGTCACCCGCTCCAGGTACCGGGGTTCTGACTGACTTGATACAACTAACCTCCACACTTCTTTGACCATGCTTCTGGCTTCTCCATCCCTTTGATTACAACCCCCCCCCCTTGGTTATAATAATTCCGGCTTCTCCCTTTACGGTGCAGCAATTTTCGGATCGCCGCCCATCCCACGTCGGACCAACTACGGTCCCACAAGGCACAGTACTCGCTCCCATCTTGTTCCTCATCCTCATATCTGACATAGACAAGGATGTCAGCCACAGCAGTGTCTTCCTTTGCAGATGACACCCGAATCTGCATGACAGTGTCTTCCATTGCAGACACTGCAAGGCTCCAGGCGGACATCAACCAAATCTTTCAGTGGGCTGCAGAAAACAATATGAAGTTCAACGATGAGAAATTTCAATTACTCAGATATGGTAAACACGAGGAAATTAAATCTTCATCAGAGTACAAAACAAATTCTGGCCACAAAATAGAGCGAAACGCCAACGTCAAAGACCTGGGAGTGATCATGTCAGAGGATCTCACCTTCAAGGACCATAACATTGTATCAATTGCATCTGCTAGAAAAATGACAGATGGATAATGAGAACCTTCAAAACTAGGGATGCCAAGCCCATGATGACACTCTTCAGGTCACTTGTTTTATCTAGGCTGGAATATTGCTGCACACTAACAGCACCTTTCAAGGCAGGTGAAATTGCTGACCTAGAAAATGTACAGAGAACCTTCACGGCACGCATAAGGGAGATAAAACACCTAAATTACTGGGAGCGCTTGAGGTTCCTGAACCTGTATTCCCTGGAATGCAGGCGGGAGAGATACATGATTATATACACCTGGAAAATCCTAGAGGAACTAATACCGAACTTGCACACGAAAATCACTCACTGCGAAAGCAAAAGACTTGGCAGATGATGCAACATCCCCCCAATGAAAAGCAGGGGTGTCGCTAGCACGTTAAGAGACCATACAATAAGTGTCAGGGGCCCGAGACTGTTCAACTGCCTCCCAGCATACATAAGGGGGATTACCAACAGACCCCTGGCAGTCTTCAAGCTGGCACTGGACAAGCACCTAAAGTCGGTTCCTGACCAGCTGGGCTGTGGCTCGTACGTTGGTTTGCATGCAGCCAAGAGTAACAGCCTGGTTAATCAGGCTCTGACCCACCAGGAGGCCTGGTCACAGACCGGGCCGCGGGGGCGTTGACCCCCGGAACTCTCTCCAGGTAAACACCTAAATGCCCAAGACCATTACTTGATATTTCTTCACTTCCTTCTCGTTCTACTCTGAAAAGACCAGTACGTCACGCATTCCCCTTACGCGCTGTTTCAAAATACACCGTGGACCAAGTTTTTTACTCTGACAGACTTCCTCTACTGCCTATCTTTTAGACCATAGTATTGGCAAGGCACTCCTATGCTATGTTGGTAGAGATCCTTTCATGTTTTTTGAAGGGAGGCTCCTTGGTGCAGTGAAGAGGCTCTTGGTCTGAGGAATTAGACCTTTTGGTCTCCTTCCTCAGACCAAAACTGATTACTTCCCTATCCCATCCCTTTTTTTCCCTTTCCTCCTCCTCCCCCACCCCTCCCCTATTCCCTTCTTATTTTCAGCTTTTGGGATTCTTCCCACAGGCACTCTAGTTCCTAGGTAGGGGAAAGGGTACTGGGGTCCATTTTCATTGGAGATTCCCACTGCTTTCTTTCTTCAAAGTTGCTAGATGCCTTGAAACCTCTGGAGTACCCACTACCATGGTCTCCTGTGTCCAACTGTTGTGTAGTCCTCTCTGGATTTTGTGCTTAATTGTATTATTCTGCAGTTGCTATCCTGATGGTGCACACTTGGTTGGGTAGGTCGTTTCCAGAGACAAGAACTGCTTGTCATTTGATATTGCAAATGACTAGTTTCACTACTCTTGATGTACTACCTCAGACCCTGAGACCACCAACATTTGTGACAGTTGCAAAACTTCAAGCACTCCTGCCCCTTCACTAACCTCAGATGGGCTTCACACTGTCATGAGTTTAGCGATTGGTTTTGATTATAATAATTCACACTAGTTGACCAACCATTTACAAAACTCATCCTTGGCTTTTGATCAAAAGATAAGGACCCGCCCTCTTGGAGCAAACCTGAATGCCTCCCATAACCCCTAGATGCTATGATTCCTGTGAGTTTAGCTCTTTCCCCATATATGTAATTGCAACATGACCGACAAGGGTCATGCAGCAATTTCTTCCAATGCGTGAGCGCTGTATGGCCCTTGTGGTTTAGCGCTTCTTTGGAATTATAATAATTCCAATGCTTGTGCTTTACTCCATCCTCTTTCACATTTGTCCCTTGCATTACACTGCCTTCTGATCTTTTTTGGGTTTAGCACTTGACTGTAACAGCGCTTTCCTTGTTACAAGTACATTCAAAGGTGTGTATCATCCACTGGTTTAGACCTAAGTTCAAACTTTGCCAGATGAACTGTTGTGCTTGAATGAAAAAAAAAAGTTGATAACACTTATAAAAGTACAAAATGATACTGTATTTTTATCCACAGTGATATGTTACACTCGGGGGGGGGGGAGTGCCAACTTTAATTATTGTAAATAAATCGGTTTTAGTAACAATTCATGACCGTAAATAACTATTACTAATATTAAAAATTGCAAAATAGTTCATTACCACTAATTTAGCCCTCAAATACACAACCTGCACATAGAGGATCTGCACTGTATGGCCCTTGTAGGTTTAGCACGTCTTTTTTATTAGAGTAGAGAAGCTTATGACGACGTCACCTGCGGATCCCAGAACTGACTGAAGGTGTGCAACTCGAGCGTTTTTGCAGATTTGGCCTTGCCTGTTACAAGTTGACGCTTTTTGATTATAATAATAATAAACTGTTACAAGTTGAATGCTGCTGGTACCTCTAGAGCTGTCTAAATAGGCATGATGCTTACGGATTTAAGTGCTTAGTTATGACTTATGTCTAAATAGGCGAGCCATCCGGCGGCTGTGCAGTTCTTAGGGTAAGGGGATAGTCCCCGAAAGAACTTGGCACTATCAGGTTGGTGGATTATAGGGACTAGTGTCCGGTCAGTAATTTCTTTTCATTAGCCAATTAGTTATCTCCCATTTCTCTATGCAGCCCCTAAAGGGAGGTTCCTTGATGCTGGTGAGGGGCTCTTGATCTAGGGAATTGGATTTGTGCTCCAGTTCCCTGAATTGAGCTTGAATACCTTCCACCCCCCACATGCGCTGTATAATCCTACGGGTTTAGCACTCCCCCATGATTATAATAATATAATTATGCAGAACGTAGGGTTATTACTATTATTATGGGGAGTGCTAAACCAGTAGGGATTATACAGCATGCATGCGCTTGTGGGGGGGGGGGGGAGATATGGAAGGCATTCAGGCTTAATTCAGGGAATTGAAGGATAGATAAAATTCCCTAGATCGAGAGCGCCTTACTAGCATCAAGGAACCTCCCTTGAGGAGCAGGTGTTGATGGTTTAGTGCTTGGTTTTGATTATAATTGACACTGGTGGGGGCTCTTGATGTAGGGAATTGGATCAGTGCTTTAGTTCCCTGAATTGAGCCTGAATGTCTTTGATAACCCCTCCCCAACAGGTGATGTATAATCCCTACGGGTTTAGTGCTCCCCATAATTTTTATGCACTTCTGCTCTACTTCCACATTACTTGAAATTCGCGCGATGAGGCACAACCTACTTTGCAGACAGTTCCCCTCAAGGAAGGTTCCTTGATGTTGGTGAGGGGCTCTTGATTTAGGGAATTGGATCTGTGCTCCAGTTCCCCGAATTAAGCCTGAATGCCTTCCACATCCCCCCCCAGGCGCTGTATAATCCTCCGGGTTTAGCGCTTCCCCCTTGATTATAATAATAATAATAATAATAATTTGCAGACAGTGATAAGTCCTGCGTGCGTGAACATGGTTCATGACAGTGACCCAGAGCCAGACTCAGCCTGGCAGCCAATTGTTCTGACCCCGCTCCCGATGCCGCTCATTTTGAACGGCGAGCCTGTAGAGATCAAAGTGGTAACCTGTATGTAATGTCGACCCCTCCAGGGTAGTTCCTTAATGCCAATGAGGGATCTAAGGACCTGGACTTAGATATTCTCATTTTCCTTGGATTGAATCCGAATATTCCCCATTCCCTAGATGCTATATGACCCTCATAAGTTCAAAGCTTCCTCATGAAAAAAAGTAATGATAAGAATTCCGACGTTATTTCTATTCTGACTTAGCCCATCGCCCCCTACCCTTTAGGCTCCTTAAGGGAGGTTCTATGTTAATCCAAGGAATGGCAGCCCTGTATGGTCCTCTCGGGATTAGCTCTTAACTTTATAATAAGTGGTCCAAAGAACTGGACCTTATATTCCCTTGGATCAAACTTCATTGTCTCCCATTTTTAAGATAAATGACCCCTGCGAAAAATATTGAATTTTCCTAAATACAGCATGTGTAAATTTGAATAATACAATAATTGTGTATTAAAATGTGATGCTGATTTGTCCCTTCGAGAAATTTCGAGTAAGGGGGGGGGATGTAGAACAGTGGCAGAGTGACGGGCATGGGAGGATGCCATAGTGAATTTAATGTGTACTCTATTACAATAGTCATGTAATCAGGCGTCATCGAAGTTCAACTGGTGTATATCGGCCTCAAACCATAATTTAGAAATTGCTGACATGTTCCTGCTGAAGAATTGGGAGTGTGGAAAACCCTTACAATTCAGCTACAAGGACGAAAAAATAAGGGACTCAGATTCTTCCTGACAGCACACCTTAGCTAAGTGATGCTTACCCATAATGAATAGTAGTTTTTGCACTGGCCATCATAAACTTTAGCTATTAGGATAGTGTTTGGGTGTGTTACACATAAAAATTGTGATCCAGTAATTAAATGGTAAGTGGTAATACGAATTTCTTTTCTAATAACACCACTTTTTTTGGGTTATCCTAGGTTCTCTACACATATGCTGCTATGTATGATAATCTACGTAACTGTATTTGTGTATACCTGAATAAACTTACTATAATTATGTACAATAATTATATTTTGTGCACCAGGCAAGCCAAATCATATACAGTCGACATTTTATAATTGGTTGTGTTTCCTACACCGGTTGTCTATGTTCACCCATCAGTAAAATGAGTACCTGGGTGTTAGTTGACTGGTGTGGGTCGCATCCTGGGACAGAACTGACCTAATTTGCCCGAAATGCTCTGCATAACAAGCGGCTTTCTATAGAGTAGTATGCCAGTGATGTCAACTAGGCATGTATACCTTGCATATGTACTTATAGTAAATGAAGATATTATATTATTATTATTGGTATTAATGTTTAATATTGTAATTATTAATTGAGTGTCAGGTCTAGCTTATTGTGAGAGTAGTGATGTAGTGGGCATTGAGGGAGTAACAGTTCTGCGACCTACTGTGACTTAAGTCCCACTTACCTCACCCAAATTACTTGCAAATAATAATTCAGGTAATACCCTGTAAACCTCATGCAAGTAATTTTTCACAGAATAATTCATAACCCCTATTAGTTTAGATCTTTTCCCCTAAGTATATTAATAACAAACCAATAATGGCTTCAGTTTGTTTAAAAACGCGCTTCTAATTTTGAACTATAAAATCAAATCTAAAGTTGGTTTTGCTCCAACACATACAGTTTATCAAATAGAGCCAGCGCTGTATGACCCTTTCGGGTTTGGCGCTTAGTTTGATTATATTACTATTGTGAAACAGAACCCTACGGTAAGCAATTTTACTAAGACAGCCACCAAGAAGAAGAGATAGGAGAAAAAACTGATAAACAATTAGATGGCTGAATACTCCCAGACACGTGTGACAGCGATACTGGAGAAAAAACTGATAAACAATTAGATGGCTGAATACTCCCAGACACGTGTGACAGCGATACTGGAGAAAAAACTGATAAACAATTAGATGGCTGAATACTCCCAGACACGTGTGACAGCGATACTGGAGAAAAAACTGATAAACAATTAGATGGCTGAATACTCCCAGACACGTGTGACAGCGATACTGGAGAAAAAACTGATAAACAATTAGATGGCTGAATACTCCCAGACACGTGTGACAGCGATACTGCACAACAGATCACTACAAACGGGTACCCCTCAAGGGAGGTTCCTTGACGTTGGTGAGGGGCTCTTGATCTAGGGAATTGGATCTATGCTCCAGTTCCCTGAATTGAGCCGGAATACCTTCCATCTCCCCCACATGCGCTGTATAATCCTACGGGCTTAGCGCTCCCCCATGATTATAATAATACAAACGGGTATTATACAGGATGGCTGGAAAATATCAAATGTGATGTCCATGTACAAAATGGGAGACAGCCCCCGTAGCTTCAAATTATAGCTCAATTAACCTGAATTGTGGGCAAGTTGGAATCAATAATTGTGGATGCAATTCGAAACCATCTGAAAGCAAATACATAGATTTATTTGATCAGTGAATCTCAGACACGGGTTTACAAATGAACTTTACCCCTAACTATGATTATTTCACACATTCGCCTCAAACTCTACTAATCCCGCCTCCAGAGGGGATTAGTGGAGAAGATTTCGCATTTATTTTTAATATACAATATAATAATAATTAACAAATTTGCATTTTTTCCCAACAAATTTATTAACCTTTTTCATTAAGATAAGCGGGTTGAGCGCTTATTTTTTATTATAATAATTTCATTAAGATAATTAAGGCAGTAGATCCTAATAAATCAGGAAGTCGATGAATTAGAGGCACATGATATTATAATCAAGGGGGAGCGCTAAACTCGTAGGATTATGCAGCGCCTGTGGGGAAGGGGATGTGGAAGGTAACAGCATATTATAAAGTAGGAGAAATTAAATGGGGCGAGGCATAGCTGATAGGCTAGACAGTATAGAGTTTGCGTAAATGATGGAGAAATCAGAGTCGGGACCTGTTAGAAGTGGAGCGCTACAGAGGTCACTGAGATCCTTGTCGTTCACAAGGAGTAAGTTACCTCTAACTGGTGCACATGTGTCTTACTTAACTTGTCGGTATTGTATATCATTATCATATTCACTTTAATAATAATATATTTTTATTTCTACAAGTACATGTACAAGTATACAGGCTTAGATGACATCAATGACATACTACTATATAGAAAGCCGCTTGTTATGCAGAGCATTTCGAGCAAATTAAGTCAGTTTTGTCCCGGGATGCGACCCACACCAGCCGACTAGCACCCAGGTACCCATTTTCCTGATGGGTGAATATAGACAACCGGTGTAAGGAAATACGCCCAATGTTTAAATTCTCACCGGGAATCGAACCCGGATCCTCACCGTGTGAAGCGAGAGCATTTGCCACCAGGCCACGGGCCACTGCAACACAACGGTATCTTGGTACAGAGAACATCCTCGATAGCTCTTCTTTTTGCCTGACCTTTTGCCTTATCTGCGCCTCACCTTTGACAGTATATAAGGCTCCATACTGTTGCTTCACCCTCACGTTGTCCCAAACTATGGAACAATACTTTTCTCCAGGCTGAGGGACTGACCATCTCAAACTATGTCTTCAAGGGTGATGGACTGATTACATCGTCTTTACATTTCTATTGTTTCTGCTGCTTCGACTGAAGAAGCCTAATATGTAGGCGAAACGTTTCGGAAAAACTTACCTAACTGTTACACGTGTTTTATTTATCACCTTGTCGGTATTGTATACCATAATCATATTCACAATCTATCTAAACGATAGATAATGAAATAAATAGACTTAGCGTGTTTGCCTATGATACTAAAATAGGCTACTAAATAATTTATGATGATACCAGAAAGTTACAGGATGACCTGGATAAGTTAATGTGTTCGGAAAAGTGGTGGACGTTCAATGTGGATTAATGTAATTGTTTCCCTTCAAGGGAGGTTCTTTGATGATGGTTAGTTCTTGATCTAAGGCACTGGACCAATGCTCCAATTCCTTGAAACAAGCCAGAATACCTTCCATTCTCCCTGGCGTTGTATGTCCTCTACGGGCTTAGCGCTTCCCCATGAGTATAATAATAATAATAATAATAATAATAATAATAATAATAATAATAATAATAATGTAAGGTCCTAATCCTAGGAAAAGAAAATAACTGGCACTTACAGGCTAAATAATGTAAATAATCATACTAAAAAATAAGATTTAGAAGTTGTGGAAAGCATAAATTCGAAGTCAACAGTGCAGTACAGCTAATAGAATTCTTGGCTTCATATCTAGAAGTATAACTTAAGAGTCCTAAGGTAATACTGTACTTAAACTATATATGTCTTTGATAAGAACTCATTTAGATTATGCTGCTCATTTCTGATCTGCAAATTGCAGAATGAACATAAATGCCTTGAAAACATAAAGAATGACAAGTGATCAGAAACCTTTCCCGTGATGATAGGTTGAAGGCACTGAATTTGTGCTCTAAAAATGCGTAGAATTAGGGAAGCGTACATATGAAAACCGGAAATAAATAAGGGGTATGAATAATGTACTGAAAATATTAGACCAAAACACGACTCACAACAATGGATTGAAATTTGGAAAAAAAAATCGATTTAGAAACAATATAAGCAATTACTGGTTTGGCAACAGAGTAGTAGACGGATGGAACAAACTCCGAAGTAATGTCACTGATGGAAGAATTTTGGGTAGCTTTAAATATAGATTAGACGGGTACTTTAGTGGGTGTGCTTCGGTGTGACTTGGACTTGCCTAACATGAGACAATAAGGCTACTAAAGTGTCCCACTGTCATGTTCTTACGACATCTACAAGTTAGCACTACCTCCATGAATGTTATATTTCTTTCCTGAGTAGTGTTGACTAGGTTGTTTGCTCCCGGCATAACAGCTTTTTGGTTGTGGATTTACAGTATCACCTTTGCTAAGTGACTGCTGATGTGTGTTAATAGTTTCAGTGGCTCAGTAACAAGTTGGTACCCTGGAAGAAGCTTCCACCTGTGCTTATAGGCCATCGAATGTGAATTCAAGGCGAGTAGTCAGAGGCACAATGTGGAGAAAACTTGCCACATAACATCTGCTAGATCTCGAAAAACAATCCGGTGATCAAGACTAGACTTAAGCCGTTTTCGATAGATTTGTTCTTTCTGACTGAATCTGTGTGCTATCCTGTCCAGCTATCGTTGATCGCCCAATTTCTTAGTACAGTAGTTCAGAAGCGCCCAATTTCTTAGTACAGTAGTTCAGAAGAGCCCAATTTCTTAGTACAGTAGTTTAGAGGAGCCCAACTTCTTAGTACAGTAATTTAGAAAAGCTCAATTTTAGTACAGTAGTTCAGAAGAGCCCAATTTCTTAGCGATCCACAAGAGTAAGTATGGTACTTCAAATTTATTCATGAAATTAGCAAATTTGGGGCTACAAAGCCGACTAAAAAGTAAATGTTCCTCTAAATGACATACACACTAACACTGAAAGTTTGTAACCAACGAGAAGAGACATTCTCCACACAGACTCTAACGATTCCAGGTTTCTTAAACTATGTTAGTATTTTGTCTAGTCTGCACCTCCACAGCCCAAAATTAGTCTAAACCTTCCTCTAGTGAGATCCACCAGCAGCTATTGAAAGGAATCAATATCACAATTTATTACACAATTTGGACAGTCCAGTCAAAACGAAAACCTTCTGTTAAGCAACCCAAATCAGTGCTAAATGTTTGAAGCTAATCAGAAGAGGCATTCTAGAGTTATTGCACAAAACTGACGATTTCAAATTTCTTAATGATATTAGTATATTATCAAAGTTCCGTCCACACAGCCTAAACATATAAAGGTATTTTCTTTTCTGTAATATGCATCAGCCATTAACGGTTTACGCCGTCCAAGTGAAGCACAGTCAAGATATGTCATGGTAAAAAGCACAGTCAAGATGTTTCATGGTAAAAAATATCAAATTTTAAAAATGAAATTGGCAAATTGGTATCTAAACATTCCAAGAATAATTCCAACCATTTTCAAAGTAGGATACACCGGTGTTAGGAGTTTGAAGCCAAGCAGAAGACTTTCTCAAGTTATCACATGGAAACCTAAAAAGGAAATGATCTATAAAACATTATCAATTGTGGCATGCTTGTGTCAGAAGCCAGACACAGGTATGGTAGGATTGTGGACAGTGGAGTCGGAGCGGTGTGCACCTTCTGTGGATTCCGTCTCACATTGGTCTTTAGAGTCATGATAGAATTGATGAATTGGCAAAGTCACGCGCCTTCGAAGAGGGAATAAATTACAATCTTGGGCTGTCAGCAGTCTAAGAACAATAACACGAAAAGAACAATAATACGAAAAGAACTTAAAATGAACTTCACTGACTTGAGAGAGGACCGACTTAGGGAGACTGACATCAGTCAGTCCAGCTATCATGCAGGAGGAGCCACATGTCTATGAAGCATCGAACAAAATAAGCAGACTTAAGCTTAAGGAATCTTACAGGAGACAAGAATCTCAGGAAGAACTAAAAGTCATAAAGGAAATTGAAAAAATCAAAAACAAAAACAAAATACTTCTTCTCTTATGCCAAATCTAAGAGCAAAACAACATCCAGTATGGGACCCCTGCTTAGGCGAGATGGGACATACACAAATAACAGCAAAGAAATGAGTGAGATACTTATAAAGCCCCAGTACGACTTAGTGTTTAGCGAGCCGTTACCCAGACTAAGGGTCGACAATCTAAGAGATTTCGTTCGGATTTTTAACCCCGGAGGGTTAGCCACCCAGGATAACCCAAGAAAGTCAGTGCGTCATCGAGGACTGTCTAACTTATTTCCATTGGGGTCCTTAATCTTGTCCCCCAGGATGCGACCCACACCAGTCGACTAACACCCAGGTACCTATTTGCTGCTAGGTGAACAGGACAACAGGTGTAAGGAAACGTGTCGGAATGTTTCCACCCGCCGGGAATCGAACCCGGGCCCTCCGTGTGTGAAGCGGGAGCTTTAGCCACCAGGCCACCGAGGCCCAAAATCTGGTCATCTCAAAAATCTATGACATTATCCTAACACCACAAGATTCTGAAAAGGCAATAAATGACATGCCCATGCACTCTGCCCCAGGCCCAGACTCATGGAACTCCGTGTTCATCATGAACTACAAGAAGCCCCTGTCACGAGCCTCTAGCATTCCATGGAGAGGGAGCATGGTCATCCCACACTCACTAAAAACAACAAACAGACCCAGTGGCAGTAAAGCAACTGAAAAGAACTACAGACCGTTAGCACTAACATCCCATATCGCCAACCACCTAGATACCCATCAATTACACAACCCAGGGCAACACGGGTTTAGAGCAGGTCGCTCCTGCCTGTCCCAGCTACTGGACCACAATGACAAGGTCCTGGATGCTCTAGAAGACAAATAAACCGGAGATGCATTATACACAGACTTTGCAAAAGCCTTCGCTAAGTGCGACCATGGTGTAATAACGCACAAAATGCTTGATAAAGGAATAACAGGAAAAGTTGGTAGATGGATCTATAACTTCCTAACAAATAGAACACAAAGAGTAATAGTAAACAGAGTAAGGTCTGAGGCAGCTACGGTGAAAAGCTCTGTTCCACAAGACACAGTACTGGCTCCCATCCCACTCTTCTTCCTCATATTTGACATAGAGAGGTAAGCCATATCTCCGTGTCTTCCTTTGCGGATGATACCCGAATTGCCATGACAGTGTCCTCCATCGAAGACACCGCAAGACTCCAAGCGGACATCAACCAAATCATCAAATGGGCCACTCAAAACAATATGAAGTTCAATGAAGAGAAATTTAAATTACTCAAATATGGAAAGCTTGTTAGATAAGACACATATGCAACAGTTAGTTATCTTTATTTCGAAACGTTTCGCCTACACAGTAGGTTCTTCAGTCGAGCATAAAAAAGTTGATAGAAGCAGAAGAGACGTGAAGTCTATGTAATCAGTGCATCACCCTTGAAGTTTTGAGGTGGTCAGTCCCTCAGTCTGGAGAAGAGTATTGTTCCATAGTCTGAAACAATATGGAGTTGAACAGGATGGAGCCTTATTTGCTAATTTGCTAATTTTACTGTAAAAAAACCTTAAGACACCTATACAATCGGTGCCGTTTACCGGATACTCCACACAAACATCCCAAATTTCAGTGAGTAATTAAAGGCACTAATAACAAACAGACAAATGAATAAGCACCACCTTCTCTTAGCTGGAGACTTCAACATCAACCTTGGCCTACTAGATGATCAGCCTGTAACTGATTTCATCAACAATATGAACAACACACTTCTCATACCAACAATAACTAAACCAACCAGGCTCACTGAGACAAGTGCAACCATAATAGACCACATATGGACCAATATACTAGCCCCCCTTAAATCAGGGATAATCACAGATAGCACTACAGACCACTACCCTACCTTCCTCTTGACAAACATAAGTAAACCACCACTTGAATACAACAAAGTTTCATTTAGACTCCATGACGAGGCCTCAATAAGGAAGTTCACAGCTGACCTAGAGACTATTGACTGGCCTACAGAATTCTCCAAGGCCAATGGTATTGATGACTGGACAGACATTTTTCTTAACAAATTACTTAGACTATACAACAAACATTGTCCTATAAAAACGAAACAGATCACAAACAAACGGCTTGGTTGCCCATGGCTAACCAGCACCATTCTGAAATCCATTGATAAGAAACACCAATATGAAAATCAATAGAGACAGGGCTTAATACACAAATATAGTCTTAAACACTATTCATCAGTTCTCACCAAAGTAATAAAGAAAGCCAAACAACTATACTACTCCAGTAGATTCACAGACACAAGAGGAGATATAAAAAAGACCAAAGTAATAAAGAAAGCCAAACAACTATACTACTCCAGTAGATTCACAGACACAAGAGGAGATATAAAAAAGACCTGGAAAACACTCTCAGATTCTAGGGACCCACAAACTGATTGACACCAGTGAAAAAAACAAGAATATTGTCCTAACTAAACCTAATGAAACACCACTGCATCTCACTGACACAGCTAACAAGATAAACGACTTCTTCTCAACCATAGGATCTAATCTCGCCAATAAAATCCCACATACCAGTGCCCATGCTTACAGTATTCATTACCTTTGGGACTACCTAGATGGGAATTTCCCAAATTCCTTCATCTTGCACCAACTGAGCCCACGGAAGTCACCGAGATTATAAAGTCACTTAAAAATAACTCAGGGAATCTGTCTCATGACCCACCATAATTGTACAAGCGAGCGGCCCATGTCCTTTTGCATGCTATTTCATTACTTTTTAACAAGTCACTAGAAACTAGCACCTTCCCGAAACTACTCAAGACGGCAAGGGTTACACCAATACATAAAGGTGGTGACCCTACAGATTTAAACAACTATAGGCCAATATCAAACTTACCATTGCTATCCAAAATCTTTGAGAAACTCGTGCACAGGAGACTATATTCATTTATAACGCCACAAAACATACTCAACCCCTGCCAATTTGGATTCAGGAAAAATAAAAGCACTAATGATGCAATCATAAAAATGCTAGATCTGCTTTACACAGCATTGGAAAATAAGGAATATCCACTAGGAATTTTTATTGACCTAAGAAAAGCTTTTGACACAGTAGACCACAGCATCCTACTCCACAAACTTGACCATTACGGTATTAGAGGCCATGCGCTTGCATATTTCAAATCTTACCTTACTAATAGGTATCAATATGTCACCATTAAAGACACAGCATCAACAACACGGCCACTTGATACTGGAGTTCCACAGGGAAGTGTCCTTGGTCCCCTGCTCTTCCTCATATACATCAATGATCTTCCAAACGTATCCCAACACCTGAAACCCATTCTCTTTGCTGACGACACGACTTATGTCATCTCTCACCCTAATCTTGCCACCCTCAACACCATTGTTAACGAGGAGCTGATCAAAATATCGACTTGGATGACAGCCAATAAACTTACGCTTAACACTGACAAAACCTACTATATTATGTTTGGTAGCAGAGCAGAAGTTGCGCAAATTAACATTAAGATCGACAACACTCTAATTACCAGACATAATGAGGGCAAATTCCTAGGCCTATACCTCGACAACAACCTGAATTTCAGCACCCATATCCAACACATAACCAAAAAAGTATCCCCAACGGTTGGGATCCTCTCCAAGATACGATACTACGTACCGCAAAATGCCCTTCTCACACTATACCACTCATTTATCCATACCTCACTTATGCTATTTGTGCTTGGGGATCAACTGCAGCAACACACCTAAAGCCAATAATAACCCAACAAAAAGCCGCAGTAAGAATAATCACTAAATCCCATCCCTGGCAAAACCCCATCCCCACTCTTCATAGATCTAAACTTACTCCCTGTTCAGTACATCCATACTTACTACTGTGCAATCTACATCTACAGGATCTTAAATTCCGATATTAACCTTGACCTAAAATGCTTTCTTGATAGTTGTGATAGAACCCACAGGCATAACACCAGACACAAACATCTCTATGACATTCCCTGTGTCTGACTAAACCTTTACAAAAATTCAATGTATGTCAAAGGCCCTAAAATCTGGAACACCCTACCTGAGAACTCTAGAACTGCAGACACATTCATCACCTTCAAAACTACCATTAGAAAACATCTTATCTCCCTGATACACCCCGTCAACTAACTACAAGAATACCACCTGGTGGTTCACACTTACACTCACCCATTTGACCATAATCAGAAATATTAATCTCAATCTTAAAATAATGAATCCTAACTAGTCATAAGTTGGCCTGTGATACTCCAATACTGAAATTATGTACTGTGCCAAAACAAAAGCTAAACTCACAAACTAGTATTTAGTCACTTAGCCATAATACCAACTTACCTCATAATTTGTAATATTTTAAATTTAAGAATTAAACTAAGTCTGCCCGAAATGCCTAGCCATGCTAGGTGTTCTAGTGGTACACTCTGTAATTATTATTTTACTACATGTAAACCACACAATAACCAAATTCTGTAAACTCAGCATTCTAATCCTTATAGAGAATAAACTTTGAATTTGAATTTGAATTTATATACCGCCAGGAGGTGAGATGTAGGCCACTAGTAGAGGTAAGAATGTAGTCGATGGGAAGTCACGTCCCTCCCAAATCCAGCCATTCTCACTTGGACAACTTCTACTAGTAAGAATGGCTGGATTTAGGAGGGACGTGACCTCCCAACGACTACATTCTTACCTCTACTAGTGGCCTACATCTCACCTCCTGGCGGTATATAAGGCTCCATCCTGTTACTTCAACTCCATATTGTTTCAGACTATGGAACAATACTCTTCTCCAGACTGAGGGACTGACCACCTCAAAACTTCAAGGGTGATGGACTGATTACATCGATTTCACGTCTCTTCTGCTTCTATCAACTTTTCTGTACTCGACTGAAGAAGCCTACTGTGTAGGCGAAACGTTTCGAAATAAAAATAACTAACTGTTGCATATGTGTCTTACCTAACAACCTGTCGGTATTTTATACCATTTTGATGTTCATGGAAAACTTGAGGAAATGAAAACATTATCAGGGTATACAAAGACCACAACAATGTATCTACCGCATCCGCTAGGAAAATGAAAGGATGGATAATGAGAACCTTCAAAACTAGAGATGCCAAGCCCATGATGATTCTCTTCAAATCGCTTGTGCTCTCTAGGCTGGAATACTGCGCTGAGAAATTGAAGCCGATCGGATGAGGCGTTTTCAAGTTAAATACTAGAATCTTGAAGACAAAAAATCACGCAACCGTCAGTATGCCTAATTACATAAGCAAGAACAAATATAAGTTACATTGGTGGCGTCTTCAGCTAGAAGTTATCATTGGTGGCGTCTTCAGTTAGAAGTTATCATTGGTGGCGTCTTCAGTTAGAAGTTATCATTGGTGGCGTCTTCTGTTAGAAGTTATCATTGGTGGCGTCTTCAGTTAGAAGTTATCATTGGTGGCGTCTTCAGTTAGAAGTTATCATTGGTGGCGTCTTCAGTTGGAAGTTATCATTGGTGGCATCTTCAGTTAGAAGTTATCATTGGTGGCGTCTTCAGTTAGAAGTTATCATTGGTGGCGTCTTCAGTTAGAAGTTATCATTGGTGGCGTCTTCAGTTAGAAGTTATCATTGGTGGCGTCTTCAGTTAGAAGTTATCATTGGTGGCGTCTTCAGTTAGAAGTTATCATTGGTGGCGTCTTCAGTTAGAAGTTATCATTGGTGGCATCTTCAGTTAGAAGTTATCATTGGTGGCGTCTTCAGTTAGAAGTTATCATTGGTGGCGTCTTCAGTTAGAAGTTATCATTGGTGGCGTCTTCAGTTAGAAGTTATCATTGGTGGCGTCTTCAGTTAGAAGTTATCATTGGTGGCGTCTTCAGTTAGAAGTTATCATTGGTGGCTTCTTCAGACGCAGGTGGGCTTAGGAAAGTTAAAAGTGATCACTGGTGGCTTCTTCAGACGTAAGTGGGCTTAGGAAAGTTTCGTGGATTTTCTACTAACATTTATAAACAGGTACGTTCATCCAGGCCACGTGGGAATTGTTCCAATATATCCCTAAAAGCGAGTGTGAAGCCGAGAGGAAAAAACTGGTTGTCCCTGGCGTTATAACGGTGGGTAGCCACAGTCCACTGTGTCCTCACTGCTGCTGAGCACTGTAGACCAAACTAGTTTTCACCTGGGCTGTACAAGGCACATCACAACTCATTTTTATGTGATTCTTCCTGCCACTAAAACAAGGAATTTACATTTTAGAGTGAGGGATTTGAGCTCGGATCTTGGTAGCTCTCACGCCAGTCACTCTCTGATTGAAGCTTAATCCCATTAGCATTCATCTACGGAAAGAGCATTGCATGGTTTCAGGAGCTCGTTGTATTCACTTGGTGTCAAGCTTTTGACGGAGGATTTTCACCCGAATCAAAATGTTATCCTAGGCAAAAATCTTGAAACTTGTGACAAGGTGCAAATCATTACTTGTAACAAAATAATAAAGTCTGATCTTTCTGTTGAACTTTTTCAGGTCATTCAGTTAGTCCTCGAGGACTGAGGCAGTGAACTTGAAACCAAACGGTGCTATTAGTGCTACAATTATCCAGGCCTCTGATATAATGAGTCATGCTACTGCAATGGTTGGCTCGTTGCATGAAATGATCTCGCATTTGGAAGCAAGGAAGAGTTCTGGAACCTCCTTTCAAAGAGTCGCCTTGTTGTTGGTGAAGGAACCTTAAGCCAAGAAATTGGAGTTTTATAACTTCCCATTACCCATGTGTTGCATGATCCCTTCAAGTTTAGCGCTTCCCCATGAATACAACAATAATCCTGAACCTTTCTATGTGATTCTGCCTGCTGACAGGAACTCTTGTATTTGCTACACTACTGTCTTCCAGGAAGCAGGTATTGTTGTACCTGCTCGACTACTGTCTTCCAAGAAGCAGGTGTTACTGTACCTGATCGACTACTGTCTTCCAAGAAGCAGGTGTTGTTGTATCTGCTAGACTACTTTCAGGAAGCAGGTGTGTTGCACCTTCCAGGAAGCAGGTGTTGACTTCACTGCTCAATCTGTTGGGAATTTCCATAAACAATAACACAAGGAATAGGACTAGTGTTTCCCTGCTGGATGCTTTCCTAGTGATCTCGTGTTTTCCAGACAGCAGCGTGAAGACAGACACACACGTTGCGGAGCAACCTTTCGTTGGGACAACGTTTCGCTCCGTGCATTACTTGTGAGCATTACGACATTTCATCCAGACAGCAGCATCGAATTCTTGCTATAAAGAACGAAGTTAGCAATACCGTGGCTGGAACAGTTCACAAATAACCCTCATTTTGAAAAGGAAACTCTTGACAAGTCACAACTTGATAGTGATCCAGGACACACAGAGACCTGATGTTTCCTTTCGAAAGTGAGTTTATTTGTGACTTCTATATCTGTTTGTCACAAACTTCAGTGGCGAGGAAAACTTGTGTACAGTTCAGGACATTTAATGAATGAACTTATCGCCACGAGTGGCTTTACGAATCCTGATGCAGCACCTTGTGGTGAAACGTTTACCTGGAGTTTACCTGGAGAGAGTTCCGGGGGTCAACGCCCCCGCGGCCCGGTCTGAGACCAGGCCTCCTGGTGGATCAGAGCCTGATCAACCAGGCTGTTGCTGCTGGCTGCACGCAAACCAACATACGAGCCACAGCCCGGCTGATCCGGAACTGACTTTAGGTGCTTGTCCAGTGCCAGCTTGAAGACTGCCAGGGGTCTGTTGGTAATCCCCCTTATGTGTGCTGGGAGGCAGTTGAACAGTCTCGGGCCCCTGACACTTATTGTATGGTCTCTTAACGTGCTAGTGACACCCCTGCTTTTCATTGGGGGGATGGTGCATCGTCTGCCAAGTCTTTTGCTTTCGTAGTGAGTGATTTTCGTGTGCAAGTTCGGTACTAGTCCCTCTAGGATTTTCCAGGTGTATATAATCATGTATCTCTCCCTCCTGCGTTCCAGGGAATACAGGTTTAGGAACCTCAAGCGCTCCCAATAATTGAGGTGTTTTATCTCCGTTATGCGCGCCGTGAAAGTTCTCTGTACATTTTCTAGGTCGGCAATTTCACCTGCCTTGAAAGGTGCTGTTAGTGTGCAACAATATTCCAGCCTAGATAGAACAAGTGACCTGAAGAGTGTCATCATGGGCTTGGCCTCCCTAGTTTTGAAGGTTCTCATTATCCATCCTGTCATTTTATTAAGTGTCCTGAAATGTACACAAGTGATCCCTTCCAAAGTTTTTCGACATCATGCCATTTACAACCAAAAAAATAATTTTATAAGACTGAATGCACTTTTGGCCGTCGAATTCTAATTCTGTTTTATCTAAAGGTCATAAATACTGTACAAGCAACGACCGTCTAATTCTAACAATGCCTTAAAGTCATTAATACTGTACAAGCAATGACCGTCTAATTCTAATTCTGCCTTATTTTAAGGTCGTTAATACTGTACAAGCCTTAACCGTCTGATTCTAATTCTGCCTTAATC
>NW_027197450.1:0-60000 GCF_038502225.1 Cherax quadricarinatus
ATTCTTATTTCCATGTAGTGGGAAACCACTAGGTTTAAGTGCCGGTTAGCAGTTCAGGTACTGAGGTCTCCCTCAGTCACGTGACCAACCTGACGTCGGCTTACCACTCAGTGGTACCGTGAGTAGGTTCACCACCCTTGCTCTGAGTAGCTTTACAGCACTTGCTGAGAGTAGGTCCTTCACTCACTCTGACTAGCACTCCCACTTCTAGTCTGGGCTTGCATAGCCAAGGGAGCATACCTCACTCAGTTATTCATTGACCTCTCATAAGAGACATGTGAAGTTCTCGAGACATGTCAAGTACTCGATTCCCTTTCTTAAACTTGTCACTTTCGAGTTATTTATTCTCTAGCGAATTAATCTTTCAGTTGACTGAACAAACCTTGTTGGCCTTGTGGGTTGATTTGTGGTCTATGCTATTCTAAGTCATGCTGGATGGTAATGAGACTAAGTCCGTCACTTACGAGTTCTGGTATACTCTGAATTGATAGTTCAGATAAGTCTTTATAACCATTGTAAGTTTCTTTGTGGTTAAGTCTTAATAACCATTATAGGTGCATATTGTTGGTTAACTTAGTACAAAGCTCGACCTCAAGAGGTTCATTTATTCATATCAATGTACTGGTACGTACCAAGAGAAATGTAAGAGTTAAACTCCTTATTTTATGTTAATCCTAACATTATATCACACATTAAGCTAAAACTCTACTAGTAAAGATTCTAAGTTTTAGTTTTGTTTCGTAATCCTGAATTCTTATTGAAAGTTATTGTTACAAAACCGTAAACAGGCCATATGTTCAACAAGAATGTTACCTTAACATTCTACCATACCATTGGAGAAGGTTAAGAAGACGAGTTTTGTAACACAAAACCACCATCACCTGCCACAAAACCACCATCACCTGCCACAAAACCACCATCACCTGCCACAAAACCACCATCACCTGCCACAAAACCACCATCACCTGCCACAAAACCACACCATCACTCACAACCACAACTTCCAACTAACAGCATCATGAAGCTTGCACCCACACAATAGGTACAGCTAAACCGTCAAGCCGCGCCACATAAGCCATGCAGGGTGTTGCAAGTTAGGTTTTTCTCGTTGCATAGCTTGTGGCATCAGCTGGTGCAGTACACACGAACCACTGGAATATAGTCGCCACTCACCCCATCCACTTACTGAGCAGGCTTTTCCCTCCACCTGTCGTTCCCTCTGACAAATTAAAATGTTTTACAAACCTTTCCCCTAACGTTATTAATATTTATATTATTTTTTTGTTTAAACTTTCTTAATTTTTTGTCTATACTTTTTAATTCATGGAGGTGCTTTTGGAGATATATACGCTAATTTCTGAAAATAATCGATTTAATATTATCTCCCCAACCCAAGTATTTTTGTCATTTTTTCCAGGAATCGCACATCAACAGAATCATTTTTTCCATAGATATATTATCTTCAAAAATGTTTTTGTACAATTTCATAATGCATTATCCACATTGCCCGACTCAGACGCATTAAAATGCCTACTAAAAATAAAGGAATAAACCGCTTCAGAATACGAGATGCGTGTTGTATATATAACACATGGATGTGGTCATCCATCCAGACATAGATCAGACTAGTCTGACTTCACCCACAAGACTCCAAGTGATCTTCATAAGTTATTCCTTATCTTCTAACCATCATGTTCTCAACGTTTTATACCATCAACTGAGTATTACTTAGTGAAAAAGTTTTAAGTATGGCAATGAAGTACTTCTTTCATTATTTGTGAACTTTACGTCTATCTATAAAACGCTGAATATCAGTAAGCAAAATTTGAAAAAAAAAATGAGAATGATATTCGTGAGGAAAGCCGTTATTTAGATTACATACAAATTCATGGGAGTTTAGGTTGTGTGTCAGCAAAAGCTGCTAACGACAAAATAACTTACACAATCCCGTGTAGTCACTCTGAATAAAAATGCGTAGAAGAAACAGGCAGGAATTTGGGAGTTAAGGTTGTGTGTTATAAAGAAATATTTGAAGTACAATGCTAGTTAAACATCTTTAAACGAAACATACCTAGTGCGTGGAAGAGAAGAAATGTGTGTTAGAGTGGAGGAGTGACTTTTTCAGTTGAGATAGGTTAAAGTCTGCTGCTGTAAGCATCTCATTATGTACTCCACAGTATTCTATTACAATTACTATTCTTGAATGAGTCATACATTACCCTCTTCAGTCTTATGCAACTCATTTTCTGTATGATTCGCATTGATAAGAAAGAATACTAAATTTGATTAGAATTGTTGTCTCGCAGTAAAATTGATCGAGTCCTTTCGAAAATTAGCTAATCCATAATACCCAGTGTAATAACCTATCCATACTATAATTTCAAAAATGATGGGCTCTATAATAGTTTCTTCAGTAATTATTTATTTCAGAAACTGTCGCTACGATATTATGTGCAATCTTTCTTAATACAATTTTTTTGGTAAGCAACCCCAATTACACCTTTCCTAATTAAACTTACTCTCTCCTGTCCATTCTATAATCCTACGAAAGCTCTCTCAGTAAGATATATTTGATAATGATTCCACTAAATTATGTTCACACCGCCAAGAAATATGTAACTCTCGCTATCAACAGTGTAACAAACAACTCGGCAAAAGCTGCTAACGACACAATAACTTACACAATCCCGTGTAGTCACTCTGAATAAAAATGCGTAGAAGAAACAGGCAGGAAATTGTGCACCAGGGTTAAATAAAGCAAAAATGAGTGCAACACAAGCTTGTTTCACAGGGACACAGAACGACAGTTGATGGATTGGTTTCGATCACAAATAGTCTTCAAAAAACTTAATATGTACAGACAATGTTGTGTGGAATCTTCTCATATTAGCTTAACAAATATAGCCACACAAAACAAAAACAAATGAGTATCCCTGGACGCGGAACATTGTTTTTAACACATAGGCCGTTTTCCAAGGCAGGGTGAGCTGAAAAGAGAAAAAATCTTTCATCGTTCACTATCACTGTCTTGCCAGAGGCGTGCTGATACTATATGATAATTAAATAAGCTTTACCCATCCACCATCACATAGAGCAGCCAGGGTGTCTTGCTGTGCCATGCATATACCATAATATCTCTCAGTATTTATGGGAAATTAGTGGCTACCTTTGATTTCTTAAATTCCTCAATGTGGTGCTCACTGTATTATTCGACACACCTCAGAATTTTAATGTCAACCAATAACAATTATATATAAATTAATATCGTTTATCTATTTTTCTAGGATGGTAATATTCCCAGAAAGTCTGGTGTCAGTTAATGACCCTGAAAGTTACGTCAAATATAATATTATATTGTGGTTATTATCATGCAGCTGTTGACAAAAATTAAGTTATCGTCATGATTATTTCCGATGATAAACTCTGTTAATGATGCATTTATAATAAGTATAAAATTTAGCTTTCCCTACCACGTTATAAGCCAAATAATTAAAATTAATTGTACAACTAGTTCAAACAAAGCACCTCTTCAGATTCATAATAAATATATTTTTTCCTATATAAAGATATAGTTTGTGTGGATAGTGCTTGATCTATGAATGGTGTTTATATTATTAGTTTAACCAAACTAACGAAGACTTTATCGAATAAGAAACCTTAACACTTTCCAACATAAAGTAATTAATTCTTGAAGTGATCTTATTATATCAAGCCTAAATTAATAATTTCTTTAAGATTGTCTAAACGATTATTTTTTTTTTATATTTTATTTAAAACTAATACAGTTTAACATAAAAATAAAGAAACAGTATGGATCTCAATCAAATTAACTGACAAACGGATTGCACCTACATGCACGCAAGATATTGCTGCCAAACATACAACAAGAACTTACGGCAAGAACATAACTAAAAAAAATACTGTCACATGACATATATACACATTCATTAATGCAAAACCTTGCATATATATAACTTGTACATATAACATGACCTCTGACAAAGGCTCAATACACTTGAACATAAAATATACAAAAGTTATGTCAGTTAAATCCCATCCTTCGCATTAATAAAAAAACCAAAACCTAACATCATAATCTTACTAGAACATCTACATATGTATCCCTAACAATACAGCTTTACATATACCAACATACGAAAAAAAAACACAAACCGTCTAGATATGTCTGTATACCATACAGACTAAAACTTAACATCAAGAATTTAGCACTGACACCAAACAGGTATCAGGGTACAGACCAGAATTATAAACTTTAAAAAGAATCGAATCATACATATATAAAGTATTACACAACGTCTGACCCATGACAAAGGCTCAATACAATAGAAAGGGATATATATATATATATATATATATATATATATATATATATATATATATATATATATATATATACACACACCCACACACACACCCACACCCACACACACACACCCACACACACACGTACACACAAGAATCGTGTCATACAAGACTGATACACATCAAATTATACATAAAAAAATCTACTATATTATACCTACATTCTGAAAAGTGTGTATCTAACATAATGAGACCTTGAGCTCTACATCCACACTTGGCTGCCCCCCCCCCCAAAGGAGACGAGCCCGTTGTGACCCCCTGACTCCCTCCAACCTATGAAAACCCCTTCACTCACTCATTATCAATCACAGATTTACGAGAATCCCTAACGTTAGCATTCTATACCCCTCTGAGAAAGCCTGATCCCACCTCCTCCCATACAAATCTCTGTTACGACACATCGTACGATAGAACGTTACCGCAAGAACCTTTCTTCTCTCCTCACTATCCCCTCTCCCCCTCATCACCCACGACATATATATATAATCTACCATGATATAATCTAAAGCTCTTACGACACCCTCGTCTAACCCACCCGTATCTAGACTTAAAGCACGCAGAACCGACACCCCATGGCCACCCACCCTCTGTACCAACCTACTTAACCAGCACCTAACCTCCTCTAGCCCTTCACAAAAGTAAACTACATGGAACGCAGTCTCATCCCCTCCACAGATACCACACCCCCTACCCTCTACAACCTGTCTGTTTCGTAGTATCTCACCAGACGGAAGGATCCCATGCAGGAAACGAAACATCACCTCACGCGCCCGAGGGTTTAACTTCATTTTACTAAATCTAAACCAAATACTCTTCCACGCATACATGGGGAACAAACCCTCAACTGGGATAACGCACCTACCTACAAGTAACCTACACAAAACCCTTATACGAACCTTTCTCAGTTCCTTAACCATTCGCATTCCCTCAACTCCATTCCTCGATACCACACACCCAGCCTGTCGTGTATCATTCCCAACTGCCCCGCGTTCACACCCTCACGCAACACTTCCCATTTAATAAACACACATTTAGCCCTCCGTCTCAAATCCATCAACCCCAACCCACCCTGACTTACAGGTAACATTACAACTTCCCTCCGTAACCAATCACAACGTGAACCCCACAAAAATTTGTACACCCGTCTTAGAATTCCCGCAATCGCTGTCCCTGTAATTGGGAACACAGCTGCAACATGCCAAATCTTACTATACAATAAAATGTTTACGACTATCACTCGCTGTATAAGAGTTAGGTGCTGGGGTCTCAGAACACCTAGACGCCCCACGATCCTTTCCAATAACCTATCCGAGTTTTCCTCCCGCGCCGCAACCATGTCATCCTTATAAATAATACCACAAATCTTTAAAGACATCGCCCATTCTTTAACAACATTACATCTCCCCCCCCCCACACCCCCCACCCAAGAACCCAACCCCATGCACCTTGACTTCGCACTATTTACCTGCATACCCGTGGCACTTCCAAATAATTGCACAACCTCGTCCAACACTCCCATTGGCATCCCTTCACGAATGAGCACAGTGGTGTCGTCAACGTATCCAATTAAACCCGGCCAGGACCTCCCACCCCCCACACTTCCCTCACATGGCGTACATAAGCTGCGGTCAACCATTCTATAAAAGGGGTCCTGGAAACACGCAAACAATATTTGGGACATGGGGCATCCCTGTCTAAGGCCTCTACCCATTGCAATATCCCTCCCCATACACCCATTAATCTGTATCCTCATTTTCGCCCCCTTGTATAGCGTATTTACCCACTCGACTATTTCCTCCCCAAAACCCTGTCTCCTAAGTATAACCTGCAAAGCTCCCCTTTCCACTCTATCATATGCTCCCTGCCAATCTAGAGCCAACAAAGCCGCCCCTTCACCCCCACCCTTAGCTTCCACAAAACTTCTCAGTATCCCATGTCCTTCAATCATCGACCTTCCCGGCAACCCAAACTGAGATTTTGACACTACCCTTCCCACAACACATATGAACCTATTACCTAAAATTTTTGCGAACACCTTATAGTCTGCACACAGCAGTGATATGGCTCGGTACTCCCGAAGGGTGGGCTGCCCCTTGACCTTCGGGACCAACACTACAACTGCTGTTACCTGCTTCTCCCCCAACGTACCCTTCTCCTTCATACGATTAAATAACCTAACTATAAATTCCTTTATTAACGTCCAATGTTGTAAATAAAATTCTACTGGGAGACCGTCAATACCCGGCGCTTTCCCCTTCCTTATTCCCCTTAACGCATTCTCTATTTCCTCTGCCGTAATAGTCCCACCTAAAGCCTTTCTATCACTTTTTCCTAAATTACACGTCACATACGTACACACCTTGTCCAACGCCACGTCACCCCCCCCCCCACTGTTCCAGTACTTCTCGTACCAAGCCTCTGCATATGCACCCATCCCCTTCGTGGTTCGTATCTCCTACCCTGCTCTATAATTCCCAACCATCTCCGTTACCTCTAAACATGGGATAGCTGTCACCACCTGCCTTTGCTTTTGATGCCGCAAAACACACGCTGACGGCTCGTCGCCCCAAAGCACCTCTTCCACCCCTGCCTGCATCCTTACAGCTTGAAACCTTTCATTTTGCAACACCCTCAACCTCCCCTTTATTTCAGCTATTTCATCCATAGGAAAATTATTCCCACCTACCCCCTGCCCATAGCAACCTCTTAACCTATCCTCTAAATAGTTAGCCAGTCCATATTTTAAATTATTAATACGTTTTCCTTCTCTCACATAAAACTTTCTAATCCTTTCCTTTGCAACACTATCCCACCATGTCACAATGTCATCCACTCCCTGTTCTTCCACACTAAGCTCCCTCCATAGGACTGAAAACCCCTCCAACCCCTCCTCATCGCCTAATACACTTATATTTAATTTCCAATAACTTCTATATATGTTCGCGAGCGTCCCCCACCCAACCTCCACCACCACTGCCCTATGATCTGACATTGTAGCCTCCACAGTACTGAAAGATTTCACATCCACTCCCTGAGAAAGGTACACTCTATCTAGTCTCGCAGCATATCCACTCCTAACAAACGTATATTCAGTCTCCCACGCCGCCCCCCCCGAAGGCATCACGTAACCTAACATCCCTTAATAAATCCCTAAGAGCCACAGACATATATCCAGTCCCTTTTGGGTCCACATCAGCCACCCTGATTACACTATTCCAATCCCCACCAACAATTGCTACCTCTGGCAGTGCACTTAAGAAAAACACAAGATCCTCATACACAAAATCATTCTTTACCTTGATGTTATTTTCTGCCGGCGCATACACACTCACAAAAGACACACGCTTACCCATCCACCACCCATCCACACGCAACACCCTCCCTCCCCCTCCTCCCTCGCTTCTCTGCAAAACAAACGGGCTCGTCTCCCTTATTAAAATTCCCACACCACCTTTTAGACGGGGAGATGGCAGGGTAACTACTCGAAATCCTGCCACCTCCAACACCCTACCCTCTTTAAAATTGTGCTCCTGCAGGAACACAACATCCACTCTAGATTTGTTCAGGAAATTACGAAACCAATCTCTCTTCATACCGCTACATAACCCATTAACATTTACAGACATACACCTAAGGCCTATTAAAGTTTCCACCCCTGCTTCCTCTCATCACTCTTTACAACTCCAGAGCTCGAATTTAAGTTTGACACCTTCAGAGTGCTCTCTTTCCCTCCCCCCTTCTTCCGGTGCCTCCTATCATGGCTACCACCACCTACACCACTACCTTCACACTTCACCTCAGTCTGTTTCCCAGGCCTTTGTGCAGGCGTAAGGACGTCATCAGAATCTGACGTAGCCGCCCTCTTTCTCGTGACCGTCATGTTACACATATCTTGATCAGATGTTGCCTCTCGATGAACCTCCACCTCTACCTGAGAATGGTTTAATGATTCAACGGACGACTCCAAACCACCATCACGTCCCAAATTATCATGTCTCCGACTTTCTGGAAGCGACGGCTCTCCGATGACACCACACCCAGATGTAACGTCCCTCTCTGGTGGTGACAAAGTCTTCAACACCTCCACCAATTCTTCCTCAATCTCGAGAACCTTCTCCTGTAATTGCTGCTCCTCCTTATCCACAGGAGACGATACCTGATCAGGCAGCTGGGGGAGGGACTCCAACTCACCACCAGTCCTGTGTGCCCGATCCACTATCTCGCTCCACAAAACACCACGCCCTCCATCCGATGTTTGTTTTTCACCTTCCACCTTTGAAGCAGGGGCTGCGACATCCACCACAGGTCCAGGCACACGTCTTCGCTTGTCACAGGTCGCCGCTATGTGATCATACTCACCACATAGGCGGCATGTACGTCGTTGTCCTGGGTACATTACCATTACCTGCATCCTGAAATCTTGTGGATACACATAGGACGGTATTGGGTGCCCCAACGTCATTTTGAGGTTGAAAGAACCCTCTGGATAACCAGCATAGGCACCTGCCGCCCACGTACCATGTTGAGCATAATGAACCGTCCCATATGTCTCAAAAACTTTCCTTATATCCGCCTCGTCCGCCTCAAGGGGAACGTTGCGTAACTTGATCCATATATATATATATATATATATATATATATATATATATATATATATATATATATATATATATATATATATATATATATATATATATATATATATATATATATATATATATATATATTATAGATACTGTCACATAAGTAGGATTAAAACTTTCATTGAATTACGATATCTGGGTGTCTTGGTGGACTCTCATAGCTGTTTTGGTGGAGGGTGTAATTACAGGACACAGATTTCTCTGTCTTCTATAATTCCTCCACCTGGAAAGTCTCGACCGTAGTTGGAAAAGACATAATTCCAATGCAGCAAAGTCGTCTGGGACCTCCGAGAAGTGGGGAAGGCAAGACATCCAATAAACAGACGGACGACTTCCTGGACACAAGATTTTGGGGAGGGATTGATGTAGGAAGTTAGAGGTGAGGATACTGAGAGAGACGAGACTCACCTTTGTTAATTGATGGAGACAGACAAACACACACATACACACACACACACTCATATAGATAGGGGGGACATGATAACGCCATACAAAATACTGAGAGGAATTGACAAGGTGGACAAAGACAGGATGTTCCAGAGATGTGACACAGCAACAAGGGGACACAATTGGAAGTTGAAGACACAGATGAATCACAGGGATTTTAGGAAGTACTTCTTCAGCCACAGAGTAGTTAGTTTGGGAAGCGATGTAGTGAAGGCAGGATCCATACATAGCTTTAAGCAGAGGTATGATAAAGCTCACGGTTCAGGGAGAGTGACCTATTAGCGACCAGTGAAGAGGCAGGGCCAGGAGCTTGGAATCGACCCCTGCAACCTCAACTAGGTGAGTACAACTAGGTGAGTACACACACACTGCAGGAGGGTACATATGTAGATGGTACACATTATCCCAAAGTTAAAAAAAAGTGTCAGGATAGGTGGTTTAGACTAAGGCTGCTGCGTTGATAACTGAAATAACAATACTGGAAAAGTTTTTACTGAAGTTTTTACTGATTGAACATAATACCTGGTAAACAATTTGAATTTCTGTCTACAAAATCCTGTAATTATAATCTGTAAAGTAATTATACAAGAAACTGTTGAATAAAGAAATGGATGGAGAGATAACATTTACCAAGAAACCTTTGCTAGTGCTATCAGAAATACAAAGATAACTGGGTTATATGTAGTTATACCAGAGATATAAATGTTACACTTGTTCATAATAACACTAGTGGTGCAACGATCACAATATTCACAATATTATACAACTTAGTAAAGTTAGAAGAGCAAATATCACGTTTTTATATATAGTAATATCAAGAATACAAAGAAAACGCTGTTATGTACAGCAATATCAGCGATGTAAGTGTTATGTTTATACATAATAACACCGGTGATACGAAGATCACAGTGTTTAACACAATAACACCAGAAACTGATACACAGATAAGGCAGTTACAAATTGGAAAATATAGAGATTACGCTTTTATATGAACGAAAATGCAGAAAAACTCATATAATAACAGAGAAAACTATGAAATTTAAATAGACGAATACGAAGAACAACAGTCGGCCTCCCCATGGAGGTCTAGGTAGAGGAGTTCCTCTCTTCTGACTGGACCATGCTTCTAGCCTACCCGGGTGGGTGTATTTACTGGGCGCAGATTTCTGTGTGTCCTCCCCTGTAATTACATCTGCTCGTATATACTGATATTTCAACACTTGTGTTCTAATATCATATGTGGTCAGGGCTCCATGGGGTTGCTGCATTTGTCAAGTTAAGTTCCTCTCTGAGGAAATGCTGTGTTTGGGGTTCACAGCTCTCAACGTCCCCCTCAAATGCTGGAGATTAATTCCGTTTTTTCCCTTTTATTATATGATAATATTTTGCTAAATAACTGTGAGTTTGGATCACATTTTCACACATTGTCTAGAAGTGCAACGACTGACTGATAGAACCGTTGTTCTGAACAACGTATTTGTGCTGTATTCTGCATTGCCTTTTATCATACTAATAACGAGAGAGCACAGTATTACTGAGACCTGATGTTTTGTAGTTAATTATTCAACATTCACTTTTCTGAATCACTTAAGAACACTTTATTAACTACAAGTCCAGTTAGAAATAACAGATTTTCATAATTTTAACATGTTTCTCTCAATGTTTATTATAGGCTGTTATTTACACATACTTATTTGTCTCCACTTACATGTGTGAGCGAACATTCAGCTTCTTGAATGTCGTCAAGATTCGAAATAGATTTAGTGATTTAGTATACTGAAGACTATACCATCCTTTAGTTTTCTTCAGTGTTTCTTCAAGTGTGTTGACCTTACCTTATACGTTACTCCAGCATGACAGATTAGTGTTTCATAATTTTCATCAGTAGAGTAATGTGTCGAAGACTTCCTTACAGTCTAGGAATAAGCAATTTGCTAAACTTTCTCTGGTCTGGTCTGCTTTCCCGTATAATGTAAGTCTATTGGAATTGTGTGGCACGATTTTTCTATTTCCAAACACATGAAGTCTATGTTTGTTAAATGTTTGTTTTTTTTTCTCATTAATCTCATATGGTATGTTTTTTTTAGGTTACTAATCAATAATGTTAGTAAAGTTAAACCAAAAAATGTGAAAATATTGCAGAATTTCAGTACTTTTCTCTTAGCATAAAATATTAAGAGTTCATTATTATTATAATCAAGGGGGAAGCGCTAAACCCATAGGATTATACAGCGCCCGGGGGGGGGATGTGGAAGGTATTCAGGCTTAATTCGGGGAACTGGAGCACAGATCCAATTCCCTAAATCAAGAGCCCCTCACCAACATCAAGGAACCTTCCTTGAGGGGATTAAGAGTTCAGTCATTTTATTTTCAGTTAAATGTAGGTCAGAGTAAACTTTATTAAAAACGATGATTTTTCACAGAATTTGTATATTGGGATTATATTATCTGTCTTCCAGGTGTGTGGCAAACTTCTTGTTATTACTGTTTTGTTGCTTTTACAGTCATTCATTCAATTTCTGTATCCTCACCATTCCTTCAGCGTCCAGGCACTGTACTTCCTAGCTCCAGGACTCAAGCCTGGCTAACTGGTTTTCCCGAATATCTTCATAAATGACAACTTGTTCACACTCCAACAGCACGTCAAATCATAAGTAAACCACTTGCTTCCGCTCACTCATATCTAACACGCTCACAAAAGCCTGCTGTATATCCAAGCACCTAGCACTCAAAATCTCCCTTACCCCCTCCCTCCAATTCTTCCTGGGTTGGAGGGAGTATATATCTATGTATATTATATACTAAGAGGAATGCCAAGACTCAGTTGATCCCGAGGTTCGTCAGTCTTCAGATTTCAAGTCCAGCACTCTACTACAGTACTGCAGAGTGTGTTTACTAGTTCCTTAAATACGAAATGCTCTCACCGGGCTGGAGACATGAGGAGTGATGATCCGAGGGATTAAATCTCGGCATTCTATTGAAATGTTACATTCCTTTATTACGAGTGTTAAAAGAGTCATTAAAACAGTTCCCTAGACGGAGCAAGAGCTGGTTGCATTATAAACTACTAGTGGGGGAAGGGTAACTCTCCTAGATTCGCAGCAGTAACCGGCGCTAACCTCTAGTAAAATCATTTTCTTTTGGGGCACTAGTTATCGCCCTTATAGCACAGCGGATGACCGCTGGGTTGTAGATCAGATAACATATGAGATAAGGCATTTCGAAAAATATCGGGGCACTGATCAGAGCAACTGTGGTGTCTGAAGCAAAAGCGAAGCAAAACGGTTACGGTGACTGGTAGTTAACAGTGAAGCAGTGAGTAGAGCGGTTCTGGTGAGACATGTAGAACGGTAACCACAAATTCACGCACTCGTGGAGAATCGAAGAAAGAAACGGAAATATGATAAGGAAGATGTCACGAAAAGTTGGATGTCAAGACAAAACAGAGTGGGGGTATAAAAGTTAAGACACGTGTACAACATCTGGATATCTTTATTGTAGACGTTTCACCATCCAGTGGCTTTATCAATACAGATTTTAGGACATAATTAGAAGACAGTAGAACTATATACAAAAGATAAGGCAATCAGTCCCTCAGCCTTGGAGTTAGTGTTCACAGCATCGTGGTGGAGGAGAATCTGGAGCAAAGGTAAGAAGACTGGCGGTTATATAGGCGTCTGTGGATAAGGACGTGTAGCAGACGAGGGCATAGTCAGTCGTAGGTGGGATTCCCCTGTGGAAGTAGGTCCTACCCAAAGGGATGGGTTAGTTGTAGCAGCCGTGAAGAAGGTCTTATAGATGTCCCCTGAGCCAAGATTCCATGATGTTGCAGTGTCTGACAAGTTGTGCAAGACAGGTATAAAATACCGACAATATGAAAGTTAAAACACGTGTGCAACATCTATAACCTATATAACCGCCAGTCTTCTTGCCTTTGCTCCAGATTCTCCACCACCACGACGCTGTGAACACTAACTCCAAGGCTGAGGGACTGATTACCTCATCTTTTGTATATAGTTCTACTGTCTTCTAATTATGTCCTAGAATCTGTATTGATAAAGCCACTGGATGGCGAAACGTCTACAATAAATATATCCAGATGTTGCACATGTGTCTAAACTTTCATATTGTCCGTATTTTATACCTTTCTTGCACAGAGTGGGGGTAGCTTTTCACCCAGACGTGGGGCTGATGGAGTCAACATTGTCCAGGACGTATATATTACAGCTGGCATTGTGGGCCCTTAGTTTCTGTGGTACAACAAGCGGCGAACAAACGCGAGAAAGATGGATGGTGACAAATTAATCGTTGTCATTTACTAGACGGGGCAGTGGTAGTGCTCATACTGTGAGGGAACATTCCTCCAGTACAATCAGTGTTGCTCCTCATACTTTGAGGTATTATACCTCCGGTTATAAGTGGAGTGCACCTGAACCTAACTTGTTCATAAGAACATAAAAGTATAGTGAATGAACACTGCAGTAGGCCTACTGTCCTATACATGTCCTATACATATACATGACACTCATCCATACACAACAATATCAAAACATTTCACTAAGCCATACACAATAATACATATACATGACGCTCATCCATACACAACAATATCAAAACATTTCACTAAGCCATACACAATAATACATATACATGACGCTCATCCATACACAACAATATCAAAACATTTCACTAAGCCATACACAATAATACATATACATGACACTCATCCATACACAATAACATATACACGTGACACTCATACACAATACATAAACATTGTACTCATTCATACATAACATGTACACATGACATACAACAACACATAACATGTAAACATGACACCTGTACACAATAACACACAGGAATTACATTTATTCATATATACTAACATACATAATAACATGTCTTATATATTCTGAATATTGAAGCACATAAATATTTCTGTATTTCCCTTACATAGTCTCTACTGTATTGTTTAATTTTAACCACTATGTGGACGAGTACAGGAATGTCTATGAGAATGTTGTCACATGTATGTGCGCATGAGTGTTCATGACAGGGGTTTCGGGTGAGATGTGTGTGTGCGTATGTATGTGTGACCTCAAGTATGTTAAAGTGAGAAGAGAGAATTGTGTACACTGTTGTTTACATGTGTGCGTATTTGCAATACCTGGGATTGTGTGTGTGTGTGTGTTATGCATACAAATGTGTGTATAATGGTGTATGCGTAAGGTGCGTGTGTTGAAACGTATAAATGTACGTGAAAATACTTATATACGTGTATATTTGTCGGCTTGTTAGCCTTTGAGTGTAAAATGCAAAAGACGAATAAATAAATAAAAATGAAAAGAGTGTAATGCTGAACAGTTTTGATGGAGTTAGACAAGGTCTTCAACACTTGGCAATTAATTTATATTAAATAAAACTCTCACAACTACTTTGAAACTGCAAAATAAGTAAAAAATAAACTTGTACTTGGTATAAATTCATAATGTAATATAAAAGGATTTCCAAAATTGTTATTAATTAGCCTCTCCTGGGTGGCCGAGCTGTGTACGAGCTTCGTCTCGTCCAGCTGACCTACGGTCCAGGCTGTCTTGGTGAGTGTAATTACTGGACGCAGTTTTCTGTGTGTCCCCTCCGGTAATTCCACCCACCTGGACAGTCTCTACCGTAGACCAGCTAAACAAGACCAAGTTTCCAATCAGCAAGGTCACTGAGGGTGGCAACCGCTGACTCTGGGGAAGTGGGGAAGGGAGTCCACTCAGTGACACAAGTGGATTCCTGGAGACACTGATCCGGGGAAGGCACCGCCGACCTTAGGTAAGTGGGGAAGGGGAAACATCCGGGAGCGAACGGATGGATTCCTGGATACGTGAGCTTGGGGAAGGTTGTAGTTGAGGCTGACCTTAGGTAAGTGGGGAAGGGGAGACATCTGGGAGCGAACGGATGGATTCCTGGATACATAAACCTGGGAAAGGCATGAATACCAGCAGTTGAGGCTGACCTTGGGTAAGTGGTTATGGGAAGACATCTGGCGGTAGACGGATGGATTCCTGGATACATGAACCTGGGGATGGCAAGAATACAGGTTGGTAAGGCTGACCTTGGGGAAGTGTGGAAGGGAAAACATCCGGAGGCGGACGGTTGGATTCATGGACACATGAACCTGGGGAAGGCTGAGGCTGGAAGGCAAAGGGAGAGAGACAGGCGATGCTGACCTTAGGGTAGTGAGGAAGGGGAGACATCCGGGGGCCCACGGATGGATTCCTGGACACATGAACCTGGGGAAGGCGAGGGGGGGGGACCTTAAAGACGAACCACTGGCCTCCACGTGGCAAGGTCTGGTAACTCAGAGATAACTCTGAGGCTGACAGTGGTCGCAAATAATAATTTTTCTTTTATTTATTAATTATTGTTTCGAATATTGTGTTATTCGCACTTCAGCCTCTCTGACAGTAGTCACGGTGGTGTTATTCTTACTCCAGCCTCCGTAACAGTAGTCACGGTGGTGTTATTCCCATTCCACCTCCCTTACAGTAGTCACGGTGGTGTTATTCTCACTTCAGCCTCTGTGACAGTAGTCACGGTGGTGTTATTCCCACTCCAGCCTCCCTAAAAGTAGTCATGGTGGTACTATTCCCACTCCAGCCTCCCTGGCAGTACTCACGGTGGTGTGATTCCCAATCCAGCCTCCCTGGAGTCATGGCAGTGTTGTTATTTATGGTCATTCACCAGCAGTGTTGTTCATATTGTTCATTAATGGACTCACCAGAATTAAGATTAAAACAACTTGATGAATTTCAGTCGCTCCAGTAATCTGTGTTAATGTACTGTCTTTTTGTGTTACTGTTCTTCTGCGCTACTGTACTGTACTGTTCTTTTGTGTTACTGTACTGGTCTTGTGTGTTTCTATATTGTTAAGCTGTGTTTCTGTTCTGGTCTTCTGTGTTACTGTGTAGTACTGGTCATCTGTGTTATTGTACTGTATTGGTCTTCTGTGTTATTGTACTGTAATGGTCTTCTGTGTTATTGTACTGGTCTTCTGTGTTATTGTACTGCACTGGTCTTCTGTGTTATTGTACTGTACTGGTCTTCTGTGTTATTGTACTGTACTGGTCTTCTGTGTTATTGTACTGTACTGGTCTTCTGTGTTATTGTACTGTACTGGTCTTCTGTGTTATTGTACTGTACTGGTCTTCTGTGTTATTGTACTGTACTGGTCTTCTGTGTTATTGTACTGTACTGGTCTTCTGTGTTATTGTACTGTACTGGTCTTCTGTGTTATTGTACTGACCATAAAATAATATACGTTATATTAAAAGAGATATTTTATGAATTTTTTCTCTCCGTAATACTAAAATTGATCGGCACAATCGATTGAATTATATCAGTATATATAATTTCTTGTTACTATTTCCCATGTGTATATTACATACTGAAGATACCTTAGACTCGTGTCATAAATACTGTAGAAATCCTATGGAACATCGTAATAATGTTTTGTGTCTCTATCCTGTTTTATCTCTCAATTTACCGTTTTATGTCACTTTATAGTTTCATTTGTCATCATACAGTTTTATGTGATATTATACTGTTTTATATTTTACGTTATTGTTTTTGCGTTATTATACTGTTTTATGTGTTGCTATACTGTTTTATATGTTACTACACTATTTCATGTTTCTCTATACTGTTTAATACGTTATTGTACTGTTTTATGTTACTGTGTTATTCTTACATGTTACTGTACTTGCCTTTTGTGTTAGTGTACTTTCTGTAATACACAAAAAACCTGCACATAGAAGAGAAGAGCTTACCACGACGTTTCGGTCTAACTTGGACCACTTACAAAGTCACACTAACAGAAGAGAGAGAAGGAGAGAGTAGTATATATAGGCCAGCAGACAATGACGGGAGCAATAAAGGTAGAGGTGGAGGTGGTGGTAATAGTAGTAGTAGCAGTAGAAGTAGTAGTGTCAATCAAATACTAAGAAAGAAGAGCACTGTCAGTGTAGTGTTCTTGGTTGTAAATGGTCTGGTGATGGTGACAAACTGTGCTGAAAGTCACTTTTATCATGAACTGTACTCAAATGTTCTTTACCAGTGTATTATTATTGCATTGTGCTGTACCGATTTTGTGTATGTCTTTACCGTTCTTGTATGTTGATATTCTGGCTGTATCCTTGAGGTAAGCTAAAGTTTCTACTTTGCCATATACATCAAACACTTAAAACTTTTCCACTGCGTCTTACACAACAGTGTCTCCCACACTAACATTCATATCTCTTACATCACTCAACATTCGCAACACATTCACTTAACATATTCCAGAATCCATTTCTCTTATCTGTACTTTTCTCTAATTCAAGATATTTATCCAAATAAACCTATCCACAATACACACCAAAAATCAGTAACTCTCAGGTAATAAAGTCGACTATCATGATAGTCTCGATCTGTCCACCAAAACAATTTCGGTAGCCATTCCTTCAACTTGGGTAGTTCCTCTCATTGTTACTGTCTACAGTACTGAATTTTTTTTCAATGATTTCTTTCTCTAATACACATTTGAAACCCTAGTACTAGAAGTCTTGTTCTTTGCAAAAAGCACCTCTTTTATTTTTTAAATTGTTCAATGTTTTTCATAAATATATTTTACAATTCTGTCTAACACTGTGTACGGCTTTGATCTGTTTCACTAGCACAGGCTGTGTACGGCTTTGATCTGTTTCACTAGCACAGGCTGTGTACGGCTTTGATCTGTTTCACTAGCACAGACTGTGTACTGCTTTGATCTGTTTCACTAGCACAGACTGTGTACTGCTTTGATCTGTTTCACTAGCACAGACTGTGTACTGCTTTGATCTGTTTCACTAGCACAGGCTGTGTACTGCTTTGATCTGTTTCACTAGCACAGGCTGTGTACTGCTTTGATCTGTTTCACTAGCACAGGCTGTGTACTGCTTTGATCTGTTTCACTAGCACAGACTGTGTATTGCTTTGATCTGTTTCACTAGCACAGACTGTGTATTGCTTTGATCTGTTTCACTAGCACAGACTGTGTATTGCTTTGATCTGTTTCACTAGCACAGGCTGTGTACTGCTTTGATCTGTTTCACTAGCACAGGCTGTGTACTGCTTTGATCTGTTTCACTAGCACAGGCTGTGTACTGCTTTGATCTGTTTCACTAGCACAGACTGTGTATTGCTTTGATCTGTTTCACTAGCACAGGCTGTGTACTGCTTTGATCTGTTTCACTAGCACAGGCTGTGTACTGCTTTGATCTGTTTCACTAGCACAGGCTGTGTACTGCTTTGATCTGTTTCACTAGCACAGGCTGTGTACGGCTTTGATCTGTTTCACTAGCACAGACTGTGTACTGCTTTGATCTGTTTCACTAGCACAGACTGTGTACTGCTTTGATCTGTTTCACTAGTACAGACTGTATACTGCTTTGATCTGTTTCACTAGCACAGGCTGTGTACGGCTTTGATCTGTTTCACTAGCACAGACTGTGTACTGCTTTGATCTGTTTCACTAGCACAGGCTGTGTACTACTTTGATCTGTTTCACTAGCACAGCCTGTGTACGGCTTTGATCTGTTTCACTAGCACGGGCTGTGTACTGCTTTGATCTGTTTCACTAGCACAGACTGTGTACTGCTTTGATCTGTTTCACTAGCACAGTGTACTGCTTTGATCTGTTTCACTAGCACAGGCTGTGTACTGCTTTGATCTGTTTCACTAGCGCTTTGATCTGTTTCACTAGCACAGACTGTGTACGGCTTTGATCTGTTTCACTAGCACAGGCTGTGTACGGCTTTGATCTGTTTCACTAGCACAGGCTGTGTACGGCTTTGATCTGTTTCACTAGCACAGACTGCTACCAAAGTTACACTTGTGAAAATATATGAAACTAATTATTTTAGTTATTCTTGTTTGTTTACAAGCGAAAAAAATACAGTGAAATGCTACAAGCTATTATGCAGACGTAACTTGTGTACAATGCTTCAGTAACTACAACAGTCTTCATGTTTCTTCCAAACAAGGTTGAAGTTACTATAGTTCAGTAGTTACGGTAGTTTTATAGGTTTCCTTCCAGCAGGACTCAAGTCACTATGGTTCAGTAGTTACGGTAGTTTTATAGGTTTCCTTCCAGCAGGACTCAAGTCACTATAGTTCAGTAGTTACGGTAGTTTCAGAGGTATTCTTCCAACAGTGAAAGTAATTATAAGTTATACATTCAATAAATACTTTAGTATTAAGAATTACTTCCCAACTGTGTTAGTCATTATGGTAACAATCTTTAACAGATTCAACAGCATAATTATGACCTTTCAATAAATACATGTTACAGTATTTAAAAGATCTTCATAATGAGATAAATTTTTAGTGACACAAAAATCATTGGCCATTACAAACATAAAACAAAAACTCTTCACAAAATTTAATAATTTAATAATTCAAAATTTAGTGACAAAAAATTTTATCAGAGCATCTTACAGTCTGGCCGACACGTCTCCTGGCCGACACGTCTCCTGGCTGACACGTCTCCTGGCCGACACGTCTCCTGGCTGACACGTCTCCTGGCCGACACGTCTCCTGGCTGACACGTCTCCTGGCTGACACGTCTCCTGGCCGACACGTCTCCTGGCTGACACGTCTCCTGGCCGACACGTCTCCTGGCCGACACGTCTCCTGGCCGACACGTCTCCTGGCCGACACGTCTCCTGGCCGACACGTCTTGTTAATGTCTCAAATAAACTTCCATTAATGAATATCATGTAATGTACAAAGTAGTTTAAGTGGAAAACTTGTGACCTTTAATATTGATATATAATGCAACATCGATCAGTTCTGGAAGAACAAAAAGGAATATAAATGCATAAATTCAAGGATAATGTGGATTTAAATAATGGTCGGATGCGTAAAGTGGGTCATAATAAGTGTGTATGTACCTGGGGAAGAGAGGAGTGTAGAGGAGAGAGATTTTGGAAGATGTGCCCTATGTAACAATGTTACATAGGGCACTGGTGTTGGTGACCTGTGAACAGTGTTACATAGGGCACTGGTGTTGGTGACCTGTGAACAGTGTTACATAGGGCACTGGTGTTGGTGACCTGTGAACAGTGTTACATAGGGCACTGGTGTTGGTGACCTGTGAACAGTGTTACATAGGGCACTGGTGTTGGTGACCTGTGAACAGTGTTACATAGGGCACTGGTGTTGGTGACCTGTGAACAGTGATACATAGGGCACTGGTGTTGGTGACCTGTGAACAGTGGTACATAGGGCACTGGTGTTGGTGACCTGTGAACAGTGGTACATAGGGCACTGGTGTTGGTGACCTGTGAACAGTGTTACATAGGGCACTGGTGTTGGTGACCTGTGAACAGTGTTACATAGGGCACTGGTGTTGGTGACCTGTGAACAGTGTTACATAGGGCACTGGTGTTGGTGACCTGTGAACAGTGATACATAGGGCACTGGTGTTGGTGACCTGTGAACAGTGATACATAGGGCACTGGTGTTGGTGACCTGTGAACAGTGATACATAGGGCACTGGTGTTGGTGACCTGTGAACAGTGATACATAGGGCACTGGTGTTGGTGACCTGTGAACAGTGATACATAGGGCACTGGTGTTGGTGACCTGTGAACAGTGATACATAGGGCACTGGTGTTGGTGGCCTGTGAACAATGATACATAGCGCACTGGTGTTGGTGACCTGTGAACAGTGATACATAGCGCACTGGTGTTGGTGACCTGATAGGGCACTGGTGTTGGTGGCCTGTGAACAATGATACATCGGGCACTGGTGTTGGTGGCCTGTGAACAATGATACATTGGGCACTGGTGTTGGTGGCCTGTGAACAATGATACATCGGGCACTGGTGTTGGTGGCCTGTGAACAATGACACATTGGGCACTGGTGTTGGTGACCTGTGAACAATGATACATCGGGCACTGGTGTTGGTGACCTGTGAACAATGACACATTGGGCACTGGTGTTGGTGACCTGTGAACAATGATACATCGGGCACTGGTGTTGGTGACCTGTGAACAATGATACATCGGGCACTGGTGTTGGTGGCCTGTGAACAATGATACATTGGGCACTGGTGTTGGTGGCCTGTGAACAATGATACATTGGGCACTGGTGTTGGTGACCTGGACGTACACAATTGAAATTACACTATTGGGAACTTCTAAAAATCTTCAAATTATACTAGGCGGAGCGAAAAGAGGAATGTATAATAATTAACAGCTGGAAAACAGTGGCAGGACTGGAAAGACAGAGATACCAGACACTGCTGGAACTAGTGACAAATATGATGATTGAAACAATTATTTACAAGAGCAGGAGACAGGTTAGAGGCAGTAAAATACCTCAAATGTAAAGTAGAACTACAATAATTGTACTAAGAGAGAACACTGAAGAAACTCTTGATCAGCTGGACGGAAGATAAACATTGTCGTAGTAACTCTTGATCAGCTGGACGGAAGATAAACATTGTCGTAGTAACTCTTGATCAGCTGGACGGAAGATAAACATTGTCGTAGTAACTCTTGATCAGCTGGACGGAAGATAAACATTGTCGTAGTAACTCTTGATCAGCTGGACGGAAGATAAACATTGTCGTAGTAACTCTTGATCAGCTGGACGGAAGATAAACATTGTCGTAGTAACTCTTGATCAGCTGGACGGAAGATAAACATTGTCGTAGTAACTCTTGATCAGCTGGACGGAAGATAAACATTGTCGTAGTAACTCTTGATCAGCTGGACGGAAGATAAACATTGTCACTCTTGATCAGCTGGACGGAAGATAAACATTGTCGTAGTAACTCTTGATCAGCTGGACGGAAGATAAACATTGTCGTAGTAACTCTTGATCAGCTGGACGGAAGATAAACATTGTCGTAGTAACTCTTGATCAGCTGGACGGAAGATAAACATTGTCGTAGTAACTCTTGATCAGCTGGACGGAAGATAAATTGTCGTAGTAATTCAGTGGACGGAAGATAAACATTGTCGTAGTAACTCTTGATCAGCTGGACGGAAGATAAACGTAGTAATTGTCGTAGTAACTCTTGATCAGCTGGACGGAAGATGGACGGAAGATAAACATTGTCGTAGTAACTCTTGATCAGCTGGACGGAAGATAAACATTGTCGTAGTAACTCTTGATCAGCTGGACGGAAGATGATCAAATTGTCGTAGTAACTCTTGATCAGTGGACGGAAGATAGTTACTCTTGATCAGCTGGACGGAAGATAAACATTGTCGTAGTAACTCTTGATCAGCTGGACGGAAGATAAACATTGTCGTAGTAACTCTTGATCAGCTGGACGGAAGATAAACATTGTCGTAGTAACTCTTGATCAGCTGGACGGAAGATAAACATTGTCGTAGTAACTCTTGATCAGCTGGACGGAAGATAAACATTGTCGTAGTAACTCTTGATCAGCTGGATAATACTTAAGTATGAATATTATAATGGTATACAGTACTGACAAGTATCTTTATTCCGAAATATATCTACCTCACATGACAATAGATGTGCAAGAAGACAGTGCTGGTAGACTTCTTCAGTGTAATACAGAGGAGGCAGCATCAATGATCTTGTGTAGGAGAAATGTTTCGTTAAAAAGATACCTGACAGTTAGACAAGTATCTTACTTATCAATACCGAAGTACTCAGGATAAACCCCGGATGATTAATACTCCCCGTGTGTGTGTGTGTGTGTGTGTGTGTGTGTGTGTGTGTGTGTGTGTGTGTGTGTGTGTGTGTGTGTGTGTGTGTGTGTGTGTGTGTGTTGACTTAGGAGAATAAAATTCCACACTACTTTTTAAATAAACGGCCAAATCCGCAACGACACACTTACATGTCGGTGTCCAACGTCATCGAATTATGTGGCAGTTTTTGTGAAGGTTTGAAGCTTAGCTACTCAGTGTTTTGAAAGATATTTCAGTCATTCCAGGATAATGTTAATGATTTCACTAATTTTGGTCATAGGACATGTTAACATGCCAATTGTTCCATGAATATGGTTCTCGTTATCGTACAAAAACATTGAAAGTTGGAAGTCGATTGTATGAGGCGTTCTTGAGTTACGAGAGACATAATTTATAACAATTGGACGAAGAAGAAACAATGAAGAAAAAATCCGGCAACTTCTTAAAGATCCCCCTTACGTGTACCCAAATATAATTCATGCAATCCTAGTGAAGCCTTCCTTCAGGTTTACCTATTAAACTTGACACATTGTTCAGTGAATGTGAATTATAGTTTTTATTCTACTTTAGTGATCGGCAGTTTTACATCCTCCGGTACTGATGTTATTTGATATGTGAGAGAATGATTCTACAACATGTCACTACGACAACACCTGACCTGACACAATGACAACAACTTCATGCTCTACCACAAGTGGTATTTCAACCTGATAAATACGTTCACCTCTACAATTAATTATGGAAGGCAAAAATCAACGCTTGTATTAGATAAAGTAAAGTAGACGCTGCAAATTATCTTTCCAAAGGTAAAGAGGTGCGAGGAAAAAATATTAAATACGTCTGTCACTTTTTTCTCATCTTCACTTCTCTGACATCTTCTGTATTATGAGAAAACATTGGTAACCAAACACTCACACGCTCAAATAAAACAATAAAATTCTGGATGAAGAAAATAGAATCTTCAAACTCAGGGACTCGATCTCCTGACAAAAGAAATTTCAGCGACCAAGTAATAACTTGGCTGGAAGGTCTTCTTAATGTCTCGTACACTCATCTTTTATTTACTAGTAAGTTAACCTTCTGTTCCATTGTTTTACTGTATTGTTATTAAATGTTGTTGTACGATACTTGAGTGTTGCTGTTGTGTTGTATGTTACTGTATTGTGTTTTACGGTACAGTTCTCGTGTGTTGCTGTATTGCTCTCCGAGTTAATGTTTTGTTTTTATGTATTACTGTAATAGTTTGTCATTTTACAGTATTGTCTTGTGTAACCGCGTTTTTTTAAAGTTATTGTACTTGTGTATTACTGTATTGTTTCATTATATTCCTGTACTTTTCTATGTTATTGTGCTGTTCTTACGTGTTTGAATATCTTTTTTTTTTTTTGTTATTGTCTTTGTGGTTTACGATGCTCTTTTTTATTTGTCTCTGAACTGTTCTTACTTGTCACTTTAATTTTCTTCCAAGTTGTCATTCTTGTATGATGATGTAGTGTTATTTTATGTTGTATTTTCCTATGACATCTTCGACGATAGTTTCTCCTATATTGTCATTCATGTCTTCCAGAACAATTATGTCGACTCAAAATTCCCAAAACATTCACTTAACAATTCTCAAACTCAATATCCCACTCTCATCCACATTTATCTCCTCTATATGATATTAATACAAATAACACAATAAATAACACACAAAAATAATCTCTCTCCAGGAATAAAACTATCATAGTAGTCTCGATCTGACAAAAACATTTTATCAGCCTATCCTTCAACCTGGCAAATTCGAGTCAATGTTTGTCTGGTATACTGCTGTTTTATGAACTTATATGTTGCTGTGCTGTCTTTTCAAAACTTTCAACAAAAAATATATTATTTTGCAACAATGCGTTTCTTGCTATGTTTAACTTGTGGTAAATTATGTTGATCCATACATCACCTTCCCGTTTTAGTCTCTGTTCTTCATTACTTAAACTCTGTCTTTCGCATCACTTGTAAATCACAGTTCTGATATACACTTTTCCTAGTATACTCAACAGACAATACACAAACATCTACTGTTCACATTGCCTACACTTTTTTTTTTTACAATTCTAACACTGTGTCTGGCAGCTGCTGAAGTGTATTGGAAGCAAAGTGTGACACAAAGCTAGACTTGTGAAGAGCGATGTTTACTAACTAATACATGTAATTAAAACTCAGATACTATTATTCTACATCAACACAGCTTCAGTAGTTTCAACAGTACGCAACATTTGACGGTTATAAACAGAGACTCACACTTCTGTTCACCCGTTAAGGGATCTTTTGAAACAGCAATTGTAATATGCACCTGAATAATGATATTTTTCACAAATATGTTTACAGTGAGAACAATTTCCTTAATGGAAAGTTTATGATATGATCAATATATTTTAACCAGCGTTATTACTTAAGAGTGTTTAGTGTTAGCACTCAGTGTGAGGGCGAAGGTTGTTTCTGCAGTCTAAGATGTGAATGAATTTGTCCAACACTGTAGACTATGTTAGTGTTATAAGACTGAGTCTTTGTATCACTGTATTGTGTGAAGTCTTTGATGAGACGATATATACTGACTGTGTAAACTCAGTGTAGTGTGTTAGTGAGTTGTACGCCCAGATATTAGTGTCAATCTTAAGAGTTTTGTGTGATGGAGCTCAATAAATATTAGTTTTGTGTCGAACTTTGAGAGTTTGATTAACTTACAGTTGGTGTCTGGGTTGACATGAGTCTTCTCCAGATGGTGACCCGTCACTCTCTCCTGAAGGAGTGTCAGTGTTTGCACACGTTATTTACATATTGATGTGTACATGTGTGTGTTTGTGTGTGTGTGTAGCGTAGAGGTTAAAAGTGTAAGGAGTGGGTGCGTGTGTATTTGTGTTTACATACTAGTAAAACTAAAAAGAGAGGATTATAAATGCATTGCTGAATAAATGTATGTGTATGTTTGATACAGAGGATTTTGTGTGTGTTGTTTTATTCGTGCGTCTGTATGTGTTGTGTGTGTGTGTAGGATGTGTATGTGGAAATACAGAATTGAGTGTATAGAAGAGTGCGCGCTTGTGAACCTTAGCGTACTGTGAAAATCACTAACGAGGGCAAAAAGATAACTGAAAACAATTAATTACAGTTACCATGCAGTGAACACAAAGGTTCACACACCCACACTAATATTCGCATATAAAAACGTTCACAAATACACTTACACAATTAAATAAATGAACAAGTTAATAACTGACATATAGGTAAAATGTTAAATATAAATATATGTTCCAAATTTTCATTGACTGGCCAGTTCTTGGTGGACGAGCTGGTACAGAGATCTCTCATGTCTCAGGTAGTCGACGTTCGGGTCTGTCCAGGACGATGTTACTACAGAGCGCAGATTATCTGTGTGTCCTCCTCTGTAATAACATGTTCCTCTGTATACTGATATTAATACACTTGTGTAGTAATATCATATATGGACAGTACTTCAAGGCTGGTTAAAACTGCTGACCTCAGGGAAGTGGTGAAGGGTGAATACCTGGAACCACGGACCTGGGGTGGGACTGCTGACCTCAGGGAAGTGGTGAAGGGTGAATACCTGGAACCACGGACCTGGGGTGGGACTGCTGACCTCAGGGAAGTGGTGAAGGGTGAATACCTGGAACCACGGACCTGGGGTGGGACTGCTGACCTCAGGGAAGTGGTGAAGGGTGAATACCTGGATCCACGGACCTGGGGTGGGACTGCTGACCTCAGGGAAGCGGTGAAGGGTGAATACCTGGATCCACGGACCTGGGGTGGGACTGCTGACCTCAGGGAAGTGGTGAAGGGTGAATACCTGGAACCACGGACCTTGGGTGGGACTTGCTGACCTCAGGGAAGTGGTGAAGGGTGAATACCTGGATCCAAGGACCTGGGGTGGGACTGCTGACCTTAGGGAAGTGGTGAAGGGTGAATACCTGGAACCACGGACCTTGGGTGGGACTTGCTGACCTCAGGGAAGTGGTGAAGGGTGAATACCTGGATCCACGGACCTGGGGTGGGACTTGCTGACCTCAGGGAAGTGGTGAAGGGTGAATACCTGGAACCACGGACCTGGGGTGGGACTGCTGACCTCAGGGAAGTGGTGAAGGGTGAATACCTGGAACCACGGACCTTGGGTGGGACTTGCTGACCTCAGGGAAGTGGTGAAGGGTGAATACCTGGATCCAAGGACCTGGGGTGGGACTGCTGACCTTAGGGAAGTGGTGAAGGGTGAATACCTGGAACCACGGACCTTGGGTGGGACTTGCTGACCTCAGGGAAGTGGTGAAAGGTGAATACCTGGATCCAAGGACCTGGGGTGGGACTTGCTGACCTCAGGGAAGTGGTGAAGGGTGAATACCTGGAACCACGGACCTGGGGTGGGACTGCTGACCTCAGGGAAGTGGTGAAGGGTGAATACCTGGATCCACGGACCTGGGGTGGGACTGCTGACCTCAGGGAAGTGGTGAAGGGTGAATACCTGGATCCACGGACCTGGGGTGGGACTGCTGACCTCAGGGAAGTGGTGAAGGGTGAATACCTGGAACCACGGACCTTGGGTGGGACTTGCTGACCTCAGGGAAGTGGTGAAGGGTGAATACCTGGATCCAAGGACCTGGGGTGGGACTGCTGACCTTAGGGAAGTGGTGAAGGGTGAATACCTGGACCTGGGGTGGGACTTGCTGACCTCAGGGAAGTGGTGAAGGGTGAATACCTGGAACCACGGACCTGGGTGGGACTTGCTGACCTCTCAGGGAAGTGGTGAAGGGTGAATATCCACGGACCTGGGGTGGGACTGCTGATACGTGGATCCACGGACCTGGGGTGGGACTGCTGACCTCAGGGAAGTGGTGAAGGGTGAATACCTGGAACCACGGACCTTGGGTGGGACTTGCTGACCTCAGGGAAGTGGTGAAGGGTGAATACCTGGATCCAAGGACCTGGGGTGGGACTTGCTGACCTCAGGGAAGTGGTGAAGGGTGAATACCTGGAACCACGGACCTTGGGTGGGACTTGCTGACCTCAGGGAAGTGGTGAAGGGTGAATACCTGGATCCACGGACCTGGGGTGGGACTGCTGACCTCAGGGAAGTGGTGAAGGGTGAATACCTGGAACCACGGACCTGGGGTGGGACTTGCTGACCTCAGGGAAGTGGTGAAGGGTGAATACCTGGAACCACGGACCTGGGGTGGGACTTGCTGACCTCAGGGAAGTGGTGAAGGGTGAATACCTGGAACCACGGACCTGGGGTGGGACTTGCTGACCTCAGGGAAGTGGTGAAGGGTGAATACCTGGATCCACGGACCTGGGGTGGGACTGCTGACCTCAGGGAAGTGGTGAAGGGTGAATACCTGGAACCACGGAACTTGGGTGGGACTTGCTGACCTCAGGGAAGTGGTGAAGGGTGAATACCTGGATCCAAGGACCTGGGGTGGGACTTGCTGACCTCACGGAAGTGGTGAAGGGTGAATACCTGGAACCACGGACTTGGGGTGGGACTGCTGACCTCAGGGAAGTGGTGAAGGGTGAATACCTGGATCCACGGACCTGGGGTGGGACTGCTGACCTCAGGGAAGTGGTGAAGGGTGAATACCTGGAACCACGGACCTGGGGTGGGACTTGCTGACCTCAGGGTAGTGGTGAAGGGCGTATACCTGGAACCACGGACCAGGGGTGGGACTTGCTGACCTCAGGACACATGAACCTGGGGGAAAGGTAGGATTGCCGAGTGTAGGATAGGAAGTGGGGAAGGGAGAATATCTGAGGGGACACAGATGGACTCCTGGACACATGAACCTGGGGGAAAGGTAGGATTGCTGCGTGTAGGATAGGAAGTGGGGAAGGGAGAATATCTGATGGGACACAGATGGACTCCTGGACACATGAACCTGGGGGAAAGGTAGGATTGCTGAGTGTAGGATAGGAAGTGGGGAAGGGAGAATATCTGAGGGGACACAGATGGACTCCTGGACACATGAACCTGGGGGAAAGGTAGGATTGCTGAGTGTAGGATAGGAAGTGGGGAAGGGAGAATATCTGAGGGGACACAGATGGACTCCTGGACACATGAACCTGGGGGAAAGGTAGGATTGCTGAGTGTAGGATAGGAAGTGGGGAAGGGAGAATATCTGAGGGGACACAGATGGACTCCTGGACACATGAACCTGGGGGAAGGTAGGATTGCTGAGTGCAGGATAGGAAGTGGGGAAGGGAGAATATCTGAGGGGACACAGATGGACTCCTGGACACATGAACCTGGGGGGAAGGTAGGATTGCTGAGTGCAGGATAGGAAGTGGGGAAGGGAGAATATCTGAGGGGACACAGATGGACTCCTGGACACATGAACCTGGGGGGAAGGTAGGATTGCTGAGTGCAGGATAGGAAGTGGGGAAGGGAGAATATCTGAGGGGACACAGATGGACTCCTGGACACATGAACCTGTGGGGAAGGTAGGATTGCTGAGTGTAGGATAGGAAGTGGGGAAGGGAGAATATCTGAGGGGACACAGATGGACTCCTGGACACATGAACCTGGGGGGAAGGTAGGATTGCTGAGTGTAGGATAGGAAGTGGGGAAGGGAGAATATCTGAGGGGACACAGATGGACTCCTGGACACATGAACCTGGGGGAAAGGTAGGATTGCTGAGTGTAGGATAGGAAGTGGGGAAGGGAGAATATCTGATGGGACACAGATGGACTCCTGGACACATGAACCTGGGGGAAAGGTAGGATTGCTGAGTGTAGGATAGGAAGTGGGGAAGGGAGAATATCTGAGGGGACACAGATGGACTCCTGGACACATGAACCTGTGGGGAAGGTAGGATTGCTGAGTGTAGGATAGGAAGTGGGGAAGGGAGAATATCTGAGGGGACACAGATGGACTCCTGGACACATGAACCTGGGGGGAAGGTAGGATTGCTGAGTGTAGGATAGGAAGTGGGGAAGGGAGAATATCTGAGGGGACACAGATGGACCCCTGGACACGCGAACCTGGGAAGAGCATCAAAAACACAGTAAGTGGGGGTTGGACCTTAAAGACGAACCACTGGCCTCGACGTGGTAGGATCTAGTAATTCAGGGGTAACTCTGAGGCTGCTAGTACTACTACTACTACTACTACTAATAATAATAATTATTATTATATTTATAATTATATAATATGTTATATTGTAAGTTTCACCTGCTCGTGTTTACCTAGCAGTAAGTAGGTACCTGGGTATTCTATATTGTATGTTTCTATGTTTCTACCTGTGTACCTGTAGGCATGTATCATGTACCTGCTGTGTACCTGTAACAGGTGTATCATGTACCTGTGTACCTGTAACAGGTGTATCATGGACCTGTGTACCTGTAACAGGTGTATCATGGACCTGTGTACCTGTAACAGGTGTATCATGGATCTGTGTACCTGTAGAAATATAAGATTATTATTATATAATTATTAACTTATGTTTACAGAGCTTTATTTTCTATTTTGAGCCTCACCATGACTAGCTTTGTTCTGTATACAGTGTTCTTTGTTCTGTATACAGTGTTCTTTGTTCTGTATACAGTGTTCTTCGTTCTGTATACATACACTTTGTTCTGTATACAGTGTTCTTTGTTCTTTACTGTATACAGTTCTGTATACAGTGTTCTTTGTTCTGTACTCAGTGTTCTTTGTTTGTATACAGTTCTGTATACAGTGTTCTTTGTTCTGTATACAGTGTTCTTTGTTCTGTATACAGTGTTCTTTGTTCTGTATACAGTGTTCTTTGTTCTGTATACAGTGTTCTTTGTTCTGTATACAGTGTTCTTTGTTCTGTATACAGTGTTCTTTGTTCTGTATACAGTGTTCTTTGTTCAAACATAAGTCATCACACATCCTCGTCTAAGACCCATTGTAACATAGTGACATCACACATCACTTTCTAAGACTCAGTGACATCACTCATCGCTATCTAAGACTCACAGTGACATCTCTTATCGTTGCTTAAGTATATCAGAAGAGTTATACACTAGTTATGTAACGGATCCCAACGATTCCAAGTGTTTTAACTATTTTACTAAAGTGAGTGAACTGTAAAGTTGAAGCAGTGACCTCCAGGTGGCCGGGTCTGGTAACTCAGAACTAACTCTGAACCACAAACTCTTAAGTTATGCCACATTGTGGCCTTATATCTCATAGTAGTAACAACATTTAATTGGTAATATACCACTTTCTCATTTATGTTATACGAAAAGAGAAAAGTAACGTTTCAGTATAACTTGACAACCTGATGTGACACAGATGAATAAAAAACACAATGAATCACTATTTGCCATATATATACACCGTAAAACATACAACAGAGTCAATAAGAAAATCATGGAGACCAGTATGTAACTGTATTTATGTATACCTTAGTAAACTTACTTATTATATTGTTCAAATTTCATAGTACAATCTCTTAGTAATAAAATAATCAACTACCTCATTATGTGATTTTACTAGTAAGCATAAGTCACCTTATGTAATTTTCTTATTTACTATTGTTTGCTTAAATATTAGCTGAATTGATACTTTCTCTGTCCATATTACTACCTCATATTTTTTAAATACTATTAATTGATATTACTTACTAAAATTAATAATTAATTGCCATTTTTACTATCAGTACAATTTACTCTTAACATTTTTGACATCATTTAATTACCATTACTTGTCTAATTACCATAACCTGTTTTAATACCACATTTACTATCTTAGAGTACTCTTAAATACCTTGTACTGCCAAATAACCTCTAGTATAACTACCAGTGCAATGTTGAACCCAAATAACTGTTCTTAAAATTTAATACTTGAAATAAACATTACTTTTTCTCTTTATTTTTGCTAATTAATTTTTTTTGTAACCATTATTACTTACTAAAATTTTATTAAACACCATATTTACTACCAGTCAGTTTTACTTTTGTACATTAATCATTATTTTATACTTTTCATAACATTTTGTTGCCAAATTTTCAAGTTTGTATATTCAACTCCAACCTTTATATTATCCTTTGTGGATAAATTAGACACATGTGCAACTCTTGGGTATCTTTATTGAGGAAACGTTTCGCCACACAGTGGCTTCATCAGTCCATACAAAGGAGAATCTTGAAGAACAGGAGGAGAATGAGGTAATCAGTCCCTCAACCTTGAGTCGATGTGGTCAGTCCATCAAGGTTGAGGGACTGATTACCTCATTCTCCTCCTGTTCTTCAAGATTCTCCTTTGTATGGACTGATGAAGCCACTGTGTGGCGAAACGTTTCCTCAATAAAGATACCCAAGAGTTGCACATGTGTCTAATTTATCAACATGTCGGTTCTCTGAACCATTCATCTACATTATCCTTCGTACCTGTGTACCTGTGTACCTGTGTACCTGTGTACCTGTCTACCATCTTACTATCATATTATAACCAAGTCATTGCCTTTGTTATTTTTTACTTACTATTCTTTTGGTACTTTAATTTGTGAGTTTTATTTTGTCAATTTAAATCTAATTATTCTCTTGATCTTGTTAACAACCTATATCAGACCCTAGTGCAATTGCAAGTACCATTTTAATTTGTATTTTTATATTATAAGTTTATACTTAGTTGTACTTTAGCTCATTCTAGCTCAATACATAGACAACACCTAAACTAACTATACCTAGTTGTACTTTAGCTCATTCTAGCTCAATACATAGACAACACTAAATTCATTATATTTGACCTTAGTGCAATTACAAGAGTGAGTCTGGTGCCACTTGTAATTTGTTTTTGTTTTTTATAGTATTAGTTTATACCCAGTTGTACTTTAGCTCATTCTAGCACAACACATAGACAATATCAATTTCATTATGTTTATTAGTGACTATACTCTATATGACCAAAGTGCTTTAGCGGTATACTTATCCAAACCTCCCACCACTACAGAAATCAGTATTAGAACTCACCACATAATACAGGATATAAACAACCACTATTTAAACCTAAAAGATGAATGATCACGTTGACCCTGATCTAAACCTCCATAATCTAACACACAATCAAAACTTATTGGAAAGTAACTGCCTTTATTACACAGCATCACAAGCCAGCACTATCCTGAACACTGCTCAAAGTCTATCAGTTCTTAACTATAACATCAGGTCCTTAAGCAAACACTATGATGACCTCCTGGCACTCCTTGAGTCACTAAAGACACCCTTCTCCTGCATTATTCTTACTGAGACCTGGCTTAAGCAGGACACAGTTGATATCTACCTACTACCAGGATACACAGAAATCCACAACTGCAGACCATACCAAGTTGGGGGTGGTACTGCAATCTATTACTCTAACCAACTATCTTGTATTAGCACTAATTGCTTTAGTGATGAATATGGGGAATACATTTTTGCTAATTTTACTGTAAAAAACCTCAAGACGCCTATAACAATCGGTGCCATATACCGGATACCCCACACAAACATCCCAAACTTCAGTGAGAATCTAAAGTCACTAATAACAAACAGACAAATGAACAAGCACCACCTTCTCTTAGCTGGAGACTTCAATATCAACCTTGGGCTACCAGATGATCAGACTGTAACTGATTTCATCAACAATATGAACAACACACTTCTCATACCAACAATAACTAAACCAACCAGGCTGACTGAGACAAGTGCAACCATAATAGATCACATATGGACCAATATACTAGCCCCCCTTACATCAGGGTTAATCACAGACAGCACTACTGACCACTACCCAACCTTCCTCTTAACAAACATTAGTAAGCCACCACTCGAATACAACAAAGTTTCATTTAGACTCCATGACGAGGCCTCAATAAGGAATTTCACAGCAGACCTAGAGACTGTTGACTGGCCTACAGAATTCTCCACTGACGATTGGACAGACATTTTTCTTAACAAAATACTTAGACTATACAACAAACATTGTCCTATAAAAACAAAACAGATCACGAATAAACGGCTTGTTTGCCCATGGCTAACCAGCAGCATTCTGAAATCCATTGATAAGAAACACCAATATGAAAAGAAATATAGACAGAGCTTAATACACAAAGATATTCTTAAACAATATTCAACTGTACTACTCCAGCAGATTCACTGACACAAGAGGAGATATAAAAAAGACCTGGAAAGCACTTTCCCAGATTCTGGGGACCCACAAACTGAAAAAAAAACAAGAATATTGTTCTAACTAAACCTCATGAAACACCACTACATCCCACTGATACAGCTAACAAGATAAACGACTTCTTCTCAAACATAGGATCTAATCTCGCCAGTAAAATCCCACGTACCAATGCCCGTGCCAGGGACTACCTAGATGGGAATTTCCCAAATTCCTTCTATCTTGTACCAACTGAGCCCACGGAAGCCACCGCGATCATAAAGTCACTTAAAAATAACTCGGGGAATCTGTCTCACGTCCCACCATTATTGTACAAGCGAGCGGCCCATGTCCTTTCGCATGCTATTACATTACTTTTTAACAAGTCACTAGAAACTAGCACTTTCCCGACACTACTCAAGACAGCAAGGGTTACACCAATACATAAAGGTGGTGACCCTACAGATGTAAACAACTATAGGCCAATATCAAACTTACCATTGCTATCCAAAATCTTCGAGAAACTCGTGCACAGGAGACTATATTCACTTATAACGTCACAAAACATACTCAGCCCCTGCCAATTTGGATTCAGGAAAAATAAAAGCACTAATGATGCAATTATAAAAATGCTAGACCTGCTTTACACAGCATTGGAAAATAAGGAACATCCACTAGGAATTTTTATTCACCTAAGAAAAGCGTTTCACACAGTAGACCACGGCATCCTACTCCACAAACTTGACCATTATTGTATAAGAGGCCATGCGCTTGCATATTTTAAATCCTACCTTTCTAATAGGTATCAGTATGTCACTATTAAAGACACAGCCTCGTCAATACGGCCACTTGATACTGGAGTTCCGCAGGGAAGTGTCCTTGCACCCCTGCTCTTCCTCATTTACATCAATGATCTTCCAAACATATCCCAACACCTGAAACCTATTCTCTTTGCTGACGACACGACTTATGTCATCTCCCACCCTAATCTTGCCACCCTCAACACCATTGTTAACGAGGAGCTGCTCAAAATATCGACTTGGATGACAGCCAATAAACTTACACTTAACACTGGCAAAACCTACTATATTATGTCTGGTAGCAGAGCAGGTGTTGCGCAACTTAACATTAAGATCGACAACACTCTAATTGCCAGACATAATGACGGCAAATTCCTTGGCCTATACCTCGACAACAACCTAAATTTCAGCACCCATATCCAACACATAACAAAAAAAGTATCCACAACGGTGGGGATCCTATCCAAGATACGATACTACGTACCACAAACTGCCCTTCTCACACTATACCATTCACTTATATATCCGTACCTCACCTATGCTATCTGTGCTTGGGGATCAACTGCAGCAACACACCTAAAGCCAATAATAACCCAACAAAAAGCTGAAGTAAGAATAATCACTAAATCCCATCCCTGGCAACACCCCCCCCCCACTCTTCATAGATCTAAACTTACTCCCTCTTCAGAACATCCACACTTACTACTGTGCAATCTATATCTACAGGACCTTAAATTCCAATATTAACCTTGACCTAAAACACTTTCTTGATAGCTGTGACAGGATCCACAGGCATAACACCAGACACAAACATCTCTATGACATTCCCCGTGTTCGACTAAACCTTTACAAAAATTCAATATATTTCAAAGGACCTAAAATCTGGAACACCCTACCTGAAAACTCTAGAACTGCAGACACATTCATCACTTTCTAAACTACAGTTAGAAAACATCTTATCTCCCTGATACACCCCGACAACTAACTACATGATAACCACCTGGTGGTTCATAATTACACTCACTCACCCACTGATTATAAACCCAGAAATACTAATCTTAATCTTAAAATAATAAATCCTAACTAGTCATAAGAGTGCCTATGATACTCCAATATAGACACTTTGTATTGTGCTAAAACAAAAGCATTCACATTGCTAAACTCACAAATCATGATGTAGTCACTTAGCCTTAATACCATAATCTGTAAGGATTTAATGTTAAGAATTAATCTAAGTCTGCCCGAAATGCCTAGCCATGCTAGGTGTCCTAGTGACCCCCTCTGTAATTAGTATTTTATAACATGTAAACCACACAATATCCAAAACCTGTAAACCCCCACATTGTAACCCTTATAGAGAATAAACTTGAATTGAATTGAATTGAATTGAATTATAGAAACCCATTCATAACGATGGAATATGACATAGAAAATGTACAGGACGATGTAATATGTCGGGGAAACTCGTCCAGAACGGCGGAATGTGACCAGAAAAACCGCACAGAACAATGCAATATAACAAGGAAACATGTTCAGCGCAATGGAACATGAGAGAGAATTTCGTCGGGAACAATGGAATATGACAGGGAACTCCCTCTAGAACGACTGAATATGACATGGAAACCCGTCCAAAACGATGGAATATGAGAAAGAAACTTGTACAGAAAAAAGGAATACGAGAGGGAAACCAGTCCGGAACAAGAGAATATGACAGAGAAACCCGTCCTGATAGATGGAATGTGACATTTAAACCCGTCCAGAACGATGGAATATGACAGGGAAAACCGTCATGAACGAAGAAATATGACAGGGAAACTCGTCGAGAACAGAGAATATGACATGGAAACCCATCCAGAAGGATGGTATATGACAGTGAAATACGTCCAGATCGGTGAAATATGAGAGGGAAAACCGTTCACAACAAAGGAATATGAAAGGAAAACCCATCCAGAACAATTAAATATGACAGGGAAACAAATTCAGAACAATGGAATATGAGAGGGACACCCGTCCAGAACGATGGAATACTACAAGGAAAGTCATCCAGGACGATTGGAATATGAGACTGAAATCCAACCAGGACAATGGAATATGACAGAAACCCATCTAGAACCATGTAACATGACAGGGAAACCCGTACATATAAATGGAATATGATAGGAAAACCCGTGAATAACGATGGAATATGGCAAGGAAACATGTCTAGCGCGATCGAATATGAAAGGGAAACTCCTCTGCAACGATCGAATATGACAAGGAAAGCCCTCCTGAACGACTGAATATGACAGGAAAAACCCGTCCTGAGCAATGGAATATGGCAGGAAAACCCGTCCAGAACAATGGAATATGACAGGGAAACCCATGCAGAACAATATAATATGACAGGGAAACCCGTCCAAAACAATGAAATATGACAGGGAAACCCGTCCAGAACAATGAAATATGACAGGGAAACCCGTCCAAAACAATAGAATATGACAGGGAAACCCGTCCAGAACAATGGAATATGACAGGGAAACCCGTTCAGAACAATGGAATATGACAGGGAAACCCGTTCAGAACAATGGAATATGACAGGGAAACCCGTCCAGAACAATGGAATATGACAGGGAAACCCGTCCAGAACAATGGAATATGACAGGGAATCCCGTCCAGAACAATGGAATATGACAGTGAATCCCGTCCAGAACAATGGAATATGACAGGGAAATCCGTCCAGAACAATGGAATATGACAGGGAAACCCGTCCAGAACAATGGAATATGACAGGGAAACCCGTCCAGAACAATGGAATATGACAGGGAAACCCGTCCAGAACAATGGAATATGACAGGGAAACCCGTCCAGAACAATGGAATATGACAGGGAAACCCGTCCAGAACAATGGAATACGACAGGGAAACCCATCCAGAACAATGGAATATGACAGGGAAACCCGTCCAGAACAATGGAATACGACAGGGAAACCCGTCCAGAACTATGGAATATGAGAGAGAAACCTGTAGAGGACGATGGAATATGACAGGAAAACCCAACCAGAATGATGGAATATGAGAGGGAAACCCGTCCTTAATTAAGGATGGAACATGGCAGCTAAAGCCGTCTAGAAAGATGTAATTTGAGAGGAAAACCCGTTCAGAACGATTTAAAATGACTGGAAAACCCGTCCAGAATGATGGAATATGACAGTAATGAACAAGATTCCAGAAATATTGTTTTACTGAGTATTTAAGTAGTGTTATGAGCTCCAGGAGAAAGTTGTGAGCACAAGTATTGTAAAGTTTAACATTAGTTATAATAACACAAATAATTAATATCAGTTAGTAATTACAAATAGGTAATTATCCTTTACTCATCAAGTAAGAATGGATTAGGATGGCACACAGACACTGTTGAGATCCAGCTCTGGGGCTCTGATGGTCACCAGGTCAAGCACTATCATTTTACTTTTCCTCTTACTCTTGTGAGTTCATTTTATTACACCTTTGATGTTTGTTTTTGCGACATTATTATTATTAAAGACTAGCCGGTATTCTCCCGGCCCGGGCCTTGTCCAAGTGGTGGCCCGGGCCTTGTCCAAGTGGTGGCCCGGGCCTTGTCCAAGTGGTGGCCCGGCCTTGTCCAAGTGGTGGCCCGGCCTTGGCGGCCCGGCCTTGTCCAAGTGGTGGCCCGGCCTTGTCCAAGTGGTGGCCCGGGCCTTGTCCAAGTGGTGGCCCGGGCCTTGTCCAAGTGGTGGCCCGGGCCTTGTCCAAGTGGTGGCCCGGCCTTGTCCAAGTGGTGGCCCGGGCCTTGTCCAAGTGGTGGCCCGGCCTTGTCCAAGTGGTGGCCCGGGCCTTGTCCAAGTGGTGGCCCGGGCCTTGTCCAAGTGGTGGCCCGGGCCTTGTCCAAGTGGTGGCCCGGCCTTGTCCAAGTGGTGGCCCGGGCCTTGTCCAAGTGGTGGCCCGGGCCTTGTCCAAGTGGTGGCCCGGCCTTGTCCAAGTGGTGGCCCGGCCTTGTCCAAGTGGTGGCCCGGCCTTGTCCAAGTGGTGGCCCGGCCTTGTCCAAGTGGTGGCCCGGGCCTTGTCCAAGTGGTGGCCCGGGCCTTGTCCAAGTGGTGGCCCGGGCCTTGTCCAAGTGGTGGCCCGGGCCTTGTCCAAGTGGTGGCCCGGCCTTGTCCGGGCCTTGTCCAAGTGGTGGCCCGGGCCTTGTCCAAGTGGTGGCCCGGCCTTGTCCAAGTGGTGGCCCGGGCCTTGTCCAAGTGGTGGCCCGGGCCTTGTCCAAGTGGTGGCCCGGGCCTTGTCCAAGTGGTGGCCCGGGCCTTGTCCAAGTGGTGGCCCGGGCCTTGTCCAAGTGGTGGCCCGGCCTTGTCCAAGTGGTGGCCCGGGCCTTGTCCAAGTGGTGGCCCGGGCCTTGTCCAAGTGGTGGCCCGGCCTTGTCCAAGTGGTGGCCCGGCCTTGTCCAAGTGGTGGCCCGGGCCTTGTCCAAGTGGTGGCCCGGGCCTTGTCCAAGTGGTGGCCCGGGCCTTGTCCAAGTGGTGGCCCGGGCCTTGGCCAAGTGGTGGCCCGGGCCTTGTCCAAGTGGTGGCCCGGCCTTGGCCAAGTGGTGGCCCGGGCCTTGTCCAAGTGGTGGCCCGGCCTTGGCCAAGTGGTGGCCCGGGCCTTGTCCAAGTGGTGGCCCGGGCCTTGTCCAAGTGGTGGCCCGGCCTTGTCCAAGTGGTGGCCCGGCCTTGGCCAAGTGGTGGCCCGGGCCTTGTCCAAGTGGTGGCCCGGCCTTGTCCAAGTGGTGGCCCGGGCCTTGTCCAAGTGGTGGCCCGGGCCTTGTCCAAGTGGTGGCCCGGGCCTTGTCCAAGTGGTGGCCCGGCCTTGTCCAAGTGGTGGCCCGGGCCTTGTCCAAGTGGTGGCCCGGCCTTGTCCAAGTGGTGGCCCGGGCCTTGTCCAAGTGGTGGCCCGGCCTTGTCCAAGTGGTGGCCCGGGCCTTGTCCAAGTGGTGGCCCGGGCCTTGTCCAAGTGGTGGCCCGGCCTTGTCCAAGTGGTGGCCCGGCCTTGTCCAAGTGGTGGCCCGGGCCTTGTCTCCCTCTTTAGGGAGTGTCTGAGACCTAAGTCTCCCATGGGAGGAGGCACAAGTACCTCCTCATCTTTGGGACCAACTGTCCCCAGGCCTAGCCACAAGCTAGGCCTCTCTGGTCTGCCATCCCCGCCCCAAGGGGGATAATGGGAATGACAGTCCTATGAGCTAAAGGCCCGGGCTCAGGCACCTACCCTACCCTAGAAGGGTTAGGCATGGTGTCGATCTTGTTTTTGCGACAATGTTATGAATGAATTTAAAATAATAAACAAATATTTATAAACAATAATCATATTTATGTATTTATTACATTCTTTATTAATTTTATTGTAGGCTTTTTTGTGCCAAGTGTTGTTCAGTCTTTGATATATTCACTTAACACAGATTTTATTTGACGTTATTTTCGAGACGAATATTATGTTGTTTATACTGTACAACACTAAGTGTTGATGTAGAGAAAAGTTTGTCTAGTTACACCAGTCAACACAAAATATTTTCCTTGTTGATTTACTCACAAACTATTATATAACCTCTAGACTTAACCCAGGAAGTCACAAGACTTAACCCAGGAAGTCACAAGACTTAACCCAGGAAGTCACAAGACTTAACCCAGGAAGTCACAAGACTTAACCCAGGAAGTCACAAGACTTAACCCAGGAAGTCACAAGACTTAACCCAGGAAGTCACAAGACTTAACCCAGGAAGTCACAAGACTTAACCCAGGAAGTCACAAGACTTAACCCAGGAAGTCACAAGACTTAACCCAGGAAGTCACAAGACTTAACCCAGGAAGTCACAAGACTTAACCCAGGAAGTCACAAGACTTAACCCAGGAAGTCACAAGACTTAACCCAGAAAGTCACAAGACTTAACCCAGGAAGCCACAAGACTTAACCCAGGAAGCCACAAGACTTAACCCAGGAAGTCACAAGACTTAACCCAGGAAGTCACAAGACTTAACCCAGGAAGTCACAAGACTTAACCCAGGAAGTCACAAGACTTAACCCAGGAAGTCACAAGACTTAACCCAGGAAGTCACAAGACTTAACCCAGGAAGTCACAAGACTTAACCCAGGAAGTCACAAGACTTAACCCAGGAAGTCACAAGACTTAACCCAGGAAGTCACAAGACTTAACCCAGGAAGTCACAAGACTTAACCCAGGAAGTCACAAGACTTAACCCAGGAAGTCACAAGACTTAACCCAGGAAGTCACAAGACTTAACCCAGGAAGTCACAAGACTTAACCCAGGAAGTCACAAGACTTAACCCAGGAAGTCACAAGACTTAACCCAGGAAGTCACAAGACTTAACCCAGGAAGTCACAAGACTTAACCCAGGAAGTCACAAGACTTAACCCAGGAAGTCACAAGACTTAACCCAGGAAGTCACAAGACTTAACCCAGGAAGTCACAAGACTTAACCCAGGAAGTCACAAGACTTAACCCAGGAAGTCACAAGACTTAACCCAGGAAGTCACAAGACTTAACCCAGGAAGTCACAAGACTTAACCCAGGAAGTCACAAGACTTAACCCAGGAAGTCACAAGACTTAACCCAGGAAGTCACAAGACTTAACCCAGGAAGTCACAAGACTTAACCCAGGAAGTCACAAGACTTAACCCAGGAAGTCACAAGACTTAACCCAGGAAGTCACAAGACTTAACCCAGGAAGTCACAAGACTTAACCCAGGAAGTCACAAGACTTAACCCAGGAAGTCACAAGACTTAACCCAGGAAGTCACAAGACTTAACCCAGGAAGTCACAAGACTTAACCCAGGAAGTCACAAGACTTAACCCAGGAAGTCACAAGACTTAACCCAGGAAGTCACAAGACTTAACCCAGGAAGTCACAAGACTTAACCCAGGAAGTCACAAGACTTAACCCAGGAAGTCACAAGACTTAACCCAGGAAGTCACAAGACTTAACCCAGGAAGTCACAAGACTTAACCCAGGAAGCCACAAGACTTAACCCAGGAAGTCACAAGACTTAACCCAGGAAGTCACAAGACTTAACCCAGGAAGTCACAAGACTTAACCCAGGAAGTCACAAGACTTAACCCAGGAAGTCACAAGACTTAACCCAGGAAGTCACAAGACTTAACCCAGGAAGTCACAAGACTTAACCCAGGAAGTCACAAGACTTAACCCAGGAAGTCACAAGACTTAACCCAGGAAGTCACAAGACTTAACCCAGGAAGTCACAAGACTTAACCCAGGAAGTCACAAGACTTAACCCAGGAAGTCACAAGACTTAACCCAGGAAGTCACAAGACTTAACCCAGGAAGTCACAAGACTTAACCCAGGAAGTCACAAGACTTAACCCAGGAAGTCACAAGACTTAACCCAGGAAGTCACAAGACTTAACCCAGGAAGTCACAAGACTCAAGATTAGAAGTCAAACATTTCAGACTATTTGAGGGAAATTTAAATACCATGTTATGATTACATTTTTGTCACGAAGTTTCTGTTAGTTACTTTCAGTGTTTTGTTAGTGTGCAGAGTGCAGCTTACAGCAGCTTTTTATGTTCATGAAATTACAATCATAAGAACATAAGGAAGAAGGAATACGGCAGCAGGCCTACTGGCCCATGCGAGGCAGGTCCAAGTCTCCTACCAGCTTAAGCCAATGACCCAACCTAGTCAGGTCAGGTCACATCCACTTAAGGAAGGAGCACGGCATCAGACCTATTAGCACAAGCTAGTCAGGTCCAACTCACAACCACTCATATATTTATCTAACCTATTTTAACACTACACAACGTTTTAGCTTCTATAACGGTACTCGGGAGTTTGTTCCACTCATCCACAACTCTATTACCAAACCAGTGTTTTCCTATATCCTTCCTAAATCTGATTTTTTTCAACTTAAAACTATTGCTGCGAGTCCCGTCTATGCTAGATATTTTTAGCACGCTATTTACATCCCAAATATTAATTTCTGTTTTCCATTTATACACCTCAATCATATCCTTCCCTAATTCTACGCCTTTCTAGAGAGTGCAGATTCAGGGTCCTCAGTCTATCCTCATAGGGAAGATTTCTGAAACATTGGATCAACTCTGTCATCCTCCTTTGTACGTTTTCCAGTGTATTTGTATCCATTCTGTACTACAGTGACCAGAACAGTGCAGCTTAAGCTAGATGAGGCCTAACCAAAGATATATAGAGTTGAGGAACAACCTGAGGACTTCTATTATCACTGGTCAACAATTTTTGAAAATTTGTATACTACTAAAATGAAAAATACTTTTTTGGCTATAGGTTTAAAAATACGAGACATGTAATATTTGATTATTTTATTATAACGTACAGTATGTGTCCGTATGTTTTAAACTCTAATCTGTACCTACTCTCTGCCTTTTTGCTTGACGCTTATAGTGGGCTGAAGAATCATCTCTTGCCAATGTCTAGCAATAGTCTGCAAACATTCTTGTGCCCCATTTGCCCTGGTACCATTTTCCCATGGTTGGAATATCTTGGTGAAACCTTTCTCCATGTTCGTCACTAACTGCCCCACAGTTCGCTACAAAAAAATCTAAACGCGAGTCCAAAACAGTGGATTTTAAGTGACATGTTATATTCCATGTTCTTGTAAGCTTTGATGAGGTTTTCCACCAATTCTTCATAGTTGCCTTCCCTTCTGTTTCCGAGAAATCCCATCGTCAATAACTTGAATGCTTCCCAAGCAGCTTTCTCCTCTCCATGAAGGTCTGAGTCAAAGTCACCATCTTTAAGAAGCTCTCGAATCTGAGGACCATCGAAGACTCTCCCTCTCTTATCTTAGCGTCGCTCAGCGAGGGGAATTTTGACGTTAAATACTTGAATCCCTGACCGGATTTGTCCATAGTTTTTACAAAATTTTTGATGAGCCCCAATTTTATGTATAGTGGTGGTAGCAAAATTTTGTTTGGTTCATTGAGAGGTGGATGTTGAAAATTTTTCATCCCAGGCTCCAGTGATTGACGAGGTGGCCAGTCTCTCCTGATGTAGTGGGAACCTCTTCCACAGCTGCCCCATTCACATAGTAGGCAGCAGTACTTGGTGTATCCGCCCTGCAAGCCCATCACAAGAGCAGATCACCTACCTTTCACCTCAAAATATAAACTTGCACAGCACAGCCACCTTCTATGACTACTGGAACAATAATGAAGATCAGTCAGACTGAGTGTGGTAAGAAACACACTGCCACAAGCCTGTTGGAACCTGTTGTAACACGTAGGTGTATCTTGAACAGTAGAGCTAACAAACAATTTTAACCATGATATTCATTATTTGTGACTTAAAATTAGTTGGAAATTGCTACTTTTGTCTCGGAAGTATTTTGGTTGTTGACCAGTGAATTATTTATACTTATTGATATGAAGCCAAGGATTCTGTTAGCTTTATTGAGAACACTTACACACTGTTGTCTTGGCTTTAGATTACTTCTAACCAGAACTCCCAAATCCTTTTCGCAATCAGTAATATTAAGGTCTACACAGTTGAGTTTATGTATGGCATTTTTATTTTCCTGTCCAATGTTTAGAACTTTACATTAGTCTATATTAAACTGCATCTGCCACTTCTCCGACCACTGCATCAGTCTATTCAAATCTTCCTGGAGTGCTCTGATGTCCTCGTCAGAATGAATTCGGCGGCCTATTTTGGTATCATCGGCAAACTTGCGTATGTCGCTATTTATTCCCTCATCTATGTCGTTTATGTAGATTGTGAATAACAAGGGGCCCAACACTGACCCTTGAGGAACACTGCTCGAGACGCGTCCCCACTCTGATTTCTCCCCATTTATACAAACTCTCCGCTGCCTGTCAACCAAACCTATATCCAGAAAAAAAAATTTCCTCCTTTTCAGTGTGCCTCAATTTTCCACAGTAGTCTCTGATGTGGGACTCTATCAAAACCTTTACTGAAGTCCATATACACAATGTGTTTTAATTTATTATTTATCAATTCAGGATCATTTTTGTTTGGTCAGATTTTTCTGTTTGGAACATAAGTTGTCTGAGCAGCTAGAACTATGTTCTAGGAAACGTCATATCGGCAACCATCACCTCCTACCTTACCCATATTCAGATCATTTCATTTCAGCCCACCCAGGTAATATCTCAGTCCTATGAAATCGGCCAAGCAGAAGTAAGGAACAGAGACTTGATTGCCATTATGAGAGTAATTCCATGATATATTAAAACTGAGTGATTTATGATCACTTTCCCCAAGCTCATCGTTAACCTCAAGATTATTAATTGGTGATTCCCGGCTGGCAGGAAACAAGTCAAACAGGTTATTTCGTCTAGTTGGTTCTGTCACAAGCTGTTTTTTTTTCTTTTAATCCTGAATCGTATCAAGAAAGTCGCTTGACTCTAAATTTCCTGTCAAATCCTGTTAAAATCTCCCATTAGCACAATTTCGAATGTAAATGCCTTACGAATTTCATAAGATAGAAGTTTCCTGATCTCCTTATCAAGGTTTGGGGGGCCAGTAAATCACACCCAAGATTAGTTTTTCACTGCCCTCTAGAAGCTGTAGCCACACAGATTCAGTGGCTGACACTTCTAATTTCATATCTTGTCTAATGCAACAAGTTAAATTATTTCTGACATACATCGCTACTCCACCACCCTTCCTGTTGACCCTATCAGTGTGGAATAATTTATCGCCTTGTATGTGGCATTCAGAAGGCATTTCTCTATCTTTCGTATTGAACCAGGTCTCTGTTATAGCAATAATATCTATGCTTCCTGCATTTGCAATTAATCTTAGCTCATCTATCTTATTTTTTTGCGCTCCTACTATTAGTAAAGATACTATGGTAAACCTTAAGGAAGCTAGTCTCTGTTTGCTCACCAGTTCCATTCTCTGTATTTGTAACTATGATGAATAATGTCTTTTAAACATCTACTGTTTTCAACCTTAGTGCTGCAACCTGTCTATTTCCCACACACAACCATACCTCTATCTTCTATCAGTTTAAAATCCTAGACAAATCAGCAGTGGCCCTCTCGATCGAGTTGGCAAATGCGACCACCTCTGCCCCAGAGAGTGTACCCCATCCCTTACATATCATGTTTGCCATAAAAGTTGTCCCAGTTTCAATGAATAAGATTACAAGTTCCTTGCAGTATCTGTCTATCCAGCAATTTGCACCAGTTGCCCTAGACATCCATTCATTGCCCATTCCCTTTCTAGGCAAGATGCTACATATAACTGGGGCCCCTCCCTTAGACCTAATTAAATCTCATGCTGACAGTGGATGAGTTTGGTAGGGTATGTAAAAGAAGAAAATTAAAAGTGAATATAGGAAACAGTAAGGAGATGAGGATAAAAAAAAAATTAGGTGACGAAAGACTGGATATCAGATTGGAGGGAGAGTGTATGGAGGAGGTGAATGTATTCAGATATTTAGGAGTGGACGTGTCAGCAGATGGGTCTATGAAAGATGAGGTGAATCATAGAACTGACGATGGAAAAACGTGAGTGGTGCACTGAGGATTCTGTAGAGACAAAGAACTTTGTCCGTGGAAGCAAAAAGGGGAATGAATGAGAGTATAGTTATATCAACACTCTTATATGGGTTTGAAACAGGGGTGGTAAATGTTGAAACATGGAGAAGGCTGGAGGAAGTGAAGATGTCATGTTTGCAAATATAATGCAGAGAATTCGTAGTTTGGAAATTAGGAGGTGGTGTGGTATTACCAAAACTATTACCCAGAGGGCTGAAAAGAGGTTGTTAAGGTGGTGCAGACATTTAGAGAGGATGGAACAAAATAGAATGACTTCGAGAGTGCATAAATCTGCAGTGCAGGGAAGGCGGGGTAGGGGTCGGTCTAGGAAAGGTTGGAGGGAGGGGGTAAAGGAGGTTTGTGTGCGAGGGGCTTGGACTTCCAGCAAACATGCGCGAGCATGTTAGATAGGAGCGAATAGAAACAAATAATTTTTAGGATTTCACGTCCTGTTGGAGTGTGAGCACGGTAACATTTATGAACTAATTCAGGGAAACCGGCAGGCCGGACTTGAGTCCTGGAGATGGGAAGTACAGTGTCTGCACTCTGAAGGAGGGGTGTTAATGTTGCAGTTTAAAAACTGTAGTGTAAAGCACCCTTCTGGCAACAGTGATGGAATAAATGATGAAAGTTTTTCTTTCTTCGGCCACCCTGCCTTGGTGGGAATTGGCCGATGTGTATATATAAATATATATATATATATATATATATATATATATATATATATATATATATATATATATATATATATATATATATATATATATATATATATATATATACGGTCTACATGACTTAACTGCTCCAAAACCAAGGGCTGGCAGACAAAGACACAGTTAAGTCATAAAGAGAAGCCTTGCTACAATTGGATGCCCAGCCGAGAGAGAACCCAGATCACTAGCAGCCAGCAACACTCACAACCCAGCAACCCTCCCCCGATCACTAGCAGCCAGCAACACTCACAACCCAGCAACCCCCCCCCCCGATCACTATCAGCCAGCAACACTCACAACCCAGCAACCCCCCCCTCCGATCACTAGCAGCCAGCAACACTCAACCCAGCAACCCCCCCCGATCACTAGCAGTCAGCAACACTCACAACCCAGCAACCCCCCCCGATCACTAGCAGCCAGCAACACTCACAACCCAGCAAGCCCCCCCCCCGATCACTAGCTGCCAGCAACACTCACAACCCAGCAACCCCCCCCCCGATCACTAGCAGTCAGCAACACTCTCAACCCAGCAACCCCCGCCGATCACTAGCAGCCAGCAACACTTCAACCCAGCAACCCCCCCCCGATCACTAGCAGTCAGCAACACTCACAACCCAGCAACCCCCCCCCCCGATCACTAGCAGCCAGCAACACTCACAACCCAGCAACCCCCCCCGATCACTAGCAGCCTGCAACACTCACAATCCAGCAACCCCCCCCCCCGATCACTAGCAGCCAGCAACACTCACAACCCAGCAACCCCCCCCCCCCGATCACTAGCAGCCAGCAACACTCACAACCCAGCAACACCTCTCCCCCGATCACTAGCAGCCAGCAACACTCACAACCCAGCAACACTCCCCCTTTCACTAGCAGCCAGCAACACTCACAACCCAGCAACGCCCCCCCCCCGTTCACTAGCAGCCAGCAACACTCACAACCCCCCCGTTCACTAGCAGCCACCAACACTCACAACCAACCCCCCCCCGATAACTAGCAGCCAGCAACACACAAAACCCAGCAACCCCCCCCCCCCCCCGATCACTAGCAGCCAGCAACACTCACAACCCAGCAAACCTCCCCGACGTGATCACCATCTATCCATGGAAGTATGACAAGCTCTTAGCATGGGACTATACTTTCTCAAACCTAATGCGTCTCGAAACAATTATTATCACTACTACTACCCACGCGACACTCCATCTGACTCCTGCCACTATATATACTTGTTTTCTTAGTCATCTCTGTAGTAGGACTGAAGAAGTCACTCGCGGAGAAATGTTTTCTTTAATAAATGTCCTGAACTGTACACTAGTGTCTTTTTCCACATCTTGACGGTATCACCATACCATTTTTTCCTGGTCTATGCTTCAAATGCAGCAACAGCTATTTAAAAGTAAAGGAGCAGTTGCAATATCTCACCTTGTTTTGCTCATCAGTCTAAGTGTGTGTGTGTGTGTGTGTGTGTGTGTGTGTGTGTGTGTGTGTGTGTGTGTGTGTGTTTGTGCTTGCCTATATGTGGTAGAAGGAGTCGAGTCTTGGCTATTGGCTCCTCCTTTTCGATAGGAGTTTCCGGTCTACTTTCTGTCTACTTGCTACGAGAGCTTTATCGTCTCATCTTTTACCTATGTTTGGTGGCGGCGGCGGTGGTGGTGGTGGCGGCGGCGGTGGTGGTGGTGGTGGTGGTGGTGGTGGCGGCGGTGGCGGTGGTAGTGGCGGCATGAACAAGTATACACATGAATATGTATAAACAGACACATGAAAGTGTATACACATGAATACACTTGATAAACAACACATTTGAATATGAATGCATAAATTAAACAATAATATATGCAAAAATGTATACATACATGGTAGTAGGTTGGTAGACAGCAACCACCCAGGGAAGTACTACCGTCCTGCCAGATGACTGTGAAACAGAAAACTAACTGTTTTGCATGATGGTAGGATTGCTCGTTTCTTTTTCTGTCTCATAAACACGCTAGATAACAGGGATATCTTGCTACTCCTACTTACACTTTGGTCACACTTCACAGACACGCACATGCATATATATATATACATACATCTAGGTTTTTCTCCTTTTTCTAGATAGCTCTTGTTCTTCTTTATTTCTTCTATTGTCCATGGGGAAGTGGAAAAGAATCTTTCCTCCGTAAGCCATGCGTGTCGTATGAGGCGACTAAAATGCCGGGAGCAATGGGCTAGTAACCCCTTCTCCTGTAGACATTTACTAAAAAAGAGAAGAAGAAAAACTTTATAAAACTGGGATGCTTAAATGTGCGTGGATGTAGTGCGGATGACAAGAAACAGATGATTGCTGATGTTATGAATGAAAAGAAGTTGGATGTCCTGGCCCTAAGCGAAACAAAGCTGAAGGGGGTAGGGGATTTCAGTGGGGGGAAATAAATGGGATTAAATCTGGAGTATCTGAGAGAGTTAGAGCAAAGGAAGGGGTAGCAGTAATGTTGAATGATCAGTTATGGAAGGAGAAAAGAGAATATGAATGTGTAAATTCAAGAATTATGTGGATTAAAGTAAAGGTTGGATGCGAGAAGTGGGTCATAATAAGCGTGTATGCACCTGGAGAAGAGAAGAATGCAGAGGAGAGAGAGAGATTTTGGGAGATGTTAAGTGAATGTATAGGAGCCTTTGAACAAAGTGAGAGAGTAATTGTGGTAGGGGACCTGAATGCTAAAGTAGGAGAAACTTTTAGAGAGGGTGTGGTAGGTAAGTTTGGGGTGCCAGGTGTAAATGATAATGGGAGCCCTTTGATTGAACTTTGTATAGAAAGGGGTTTAGTTATAGGTAATACATATTTTAAGAAAAAGAGGATAAATAAGTATACAAGATATGATGTAGGGCGAAATGACAGTAGTTTGTTGGATTATGTATTGGTAGATAAAAGACTGTTGAGTAGACTTCAGGATGTACATGTTTATAGAGGGGCTACAGATATATCAGATCACTTTTTAGTTGTAGCTACACTGAGAGTGAAAGGTAGATGGGATACAAGGAGAATAGAAGCATCAGGGAAGAGAGAGGTGAAGGTTTATAAACTAAAAGAGGAGGCAGTTAGGGTAAGATATAAACAGCTATTGGAGGATAGATGGGCTAATGAGAGCATAGGCAATGGGGTCGAAGAGGTATGGGGTAGGTTTAAAAATGTAGTGTTAGAGTGTTCAGCAGAAGTTTGTGGTTACAGAAAAGTGGGTGCGGGAGGGAAGAGGAGCGATTGGTGGAATGATGATGTAAAGAGAGTAGTAAGGGAGAAAAAGTTAGCATACGAGAAGTTTTTACAAAGTAGAAGTGATGCAAGGAGGGAAGAGTATATGGAGAAAAAGAGAGAGGTTAAGAGAGTGGTGAAGCAATGTAAAAAGTGAGCAAATGAGAGAGTGGGTGAGATGTTATCAACAAGTTTTGTTGAAAATAAGAAAAAGTTTTGGAGTGAGATTAACAAGTTAAGAAAGCCTAGAGAACAAATGGATTTGTCAGTTAAAAATAGGAGAGGAGAGTTATTAAATGGAGAGTTAGAGGTATTGGGAAGATGGAGGGAATATTTTGAGGAATTGTTAAATGTTGATGAAGATAGGGAAGCTGAGATTTCGTGTATAGGACAAGGAGGAATAACATCTTGTAGGAGTGAGGAAGAGCCAGTTGTGAGTGTGGGGGGAAGTTCGTGAGGCAGTAGGTAAAATGAAAGGGGGTAAGGCAGCCGGGATTGATGGGATAAAGATAGAAATGTTAAAAGCAGGTGGGGATATAGTTTTGGAGTGGTTGGTGCAATTATTTAATAAATGTATGGAAGAGGGTAAGGTACCTAGGGATTGGCAGAGAGCATGCATAGTTCCTTTGTATAAAGGCAAAGGGGATAAAAGAGAGTGCAAAAATTATAGGAGAATAAGTCTGCTGAGTATACCTGGTAAAGTGTATGGTAGAGTTATTATTGAAAGAATTAAGAGTAAGACGGAGAATAGGATAGCAGATGAACAAGGAGGCTTTAGGAAAGGTAGTGGGTGTGTGGACCAGGTGTTTACAGTGAAACATGTAAGTGAACAGTATTTATATAAGGCTAAAGAGGTCTTTGTGGCATTTATGGATTTGGAAAAGGCGTATGACAGGGTGGATAGGGGGGCAATGTGGCAGATGTTGCAGGTGTATGGTGTAGGAGGTAGGTTACTGAAAGCAGTGAAGAGTTTTTATGAGGATAGTGAGGCTCAAGTTAGAGTATGTAGGAAAGAGGGAAATTATTTCCCAGTAAAAGTAGGCCTTAGACAAGGATGTGTGATGTCACCGTGGTTGCTTAATATATTTATAGATGGGGTTGTAAGAGAAGTAAATGCGAGGGTCTTGGCAAGAGGCGTGGAGTTAAAAGATAAAGAATCACACACAAAGTGGGAGTTGTCACAGCTGCTCTTTGCTGATGACACTGTGCTCTTGGGAGATTCTGAAGAGAAGTTGCAGAGATTGGTGGATGAATTTGGTAGGGTGTGCAAAAGAAGAAAATTAAAGGTGAATACAGGAAAGAGTAAGGTTATGAGGATAACAAAAAGATTAGGTGATGAAAGATTGAATATCAGATTGGAGGGAGAGAGTATGGAGGAGGTGAATGTATTCAGGTATTTGGGAATGGACGTGTCAGCGGATGGGTCTATGAAAGATGGGGTGAATCATAGAATTGATGAGGGGAAAAGAGTGAGTGGTGCACTTAGGAGTCTGTGGAGACAAAGAACTTTGTCCTTGGAGGCAAAGAGGGGAATGTATGAGAGTATAGTTTTACCAATGCTCTTATATGGGTGTGATGCATGAGTGATGAATGTTGCAGCGAGGAGAAGGCTGGAGGCAGTGGAGATGTCATGTCTGAGGGCAATGTGTGGTGTGAATATAATGCACAGAATTCGTAGTTTGGAAGTTAGGAAGAGGTGTGGGATTAATAAAACTGATGTCCAGAGGGCTGAGGAAGGGTTGTTGAGGTGGTTCGGACATGTAGAGAGAATGGAGCGAAACAGAATGACTTCAAGAGTGTATCAGTCTGTATTGGAAGAAGGCGGGGTAGGGGTCGGCTGTTACAAAAAACGCGATTCTAAAAGCTTAGAGATCTCCAGTGAATACTAGAAAGGACTGCCCTTCTAGCATCCAGCCTGTTACTGGGTTTTCGTAACAATTAGTCAGTATCCTTGTCCAATTATCCATTAAAATTCAGTATAATTCAATAGTGCTTCAGGATTACAACTGGTAGGCTACTAACTAGAGAAATTAAAATTTAATAAATTTATTAATCATTAAGTTGTCTAGAGGTACATTATCAAATTAAATTAAATCACAGAAATCAAAATAAAATCAATCTCTCGAGTTCAATATTATTGTGCTGAAAGCACATATCACATTTATAATTCTTAATTACCGTCTGGTACATTAACATTTAATAAGATATTACAAATATGTACAAGTGTGTATGTATGGGTGTAAGTGCTCTAAGTAGTTCGCTATGTCTCAAGACTCGACTAGACTTAAACAAGTGACTGACAAAGTCCTCAAATAAACTAACTTCTTGACCGACTGGCAACCAGAACAGTCTGCTTGAACAATGAAAAGAATGATAAGCCCAATAGCCATATAACAAGCGACTGCGACACAGTCAGGAACAGGGAGATAATATAACGACACTAAGTAGGGACCATCAGCATATCCTCCACAAAAGTTACAAAACTCCCATACTACTGAATCTAAGTTCAGCATAGGAAAAACCCGACTGTGACAATACACAGAAACCAGTACAAATTAGGTCAGAAGCTATAGTTCAGGACCTGAGATGCTCAGAGTGTCTATGTGACACAAGACCTCAGTACAACATCGAAAATCACTAAGTCTATACAATGTTCTGTGAACAGAGTTCTACAGAACTAACAAGAATAATGAGACAGACAATCTGTCCAACCACCAAGCGAGTCTAGAGCAGACTGAATACTTCACGAGAGGTGAGGACACCCCCCCTCGATCACGTGATAGCCCCGTGGACAGCACAGCTCAGAAACCGGCAGTATAACGAGCGACAAGCGATAATTACAGTAGTTTGGCAATCAAGACTTGAACTGAGCACATATTATATGATAATATACATCCTAACAACATCCCCCCCCAACACGACAGAGTCAAATAACCGACAATATAAAGCAATATGGGAATTTACGATTTAGCTATTATCGCAAATATAAGCAATATAAAATTATATGAAAAGATAATATACATTATTATATATAGCATAATACAAAGAATCATTGTTAACAAAGACCATTCAGGGGTTGCAACACGTCCCCCCCCCCAACACGACAGAGGGTCGCACTAGGAGTTGCATTAATGTCTTTCGCATTATTTCTGATTACTCATATCAATACAATTTAATATAAACATTAATCAAAGTCTCTCTTGTGCCAAGCACCGCTACAATTTCACAGCGTCCGTCACTAGGATATGCCCCTAGTACTAGGGCAGTACACAGTATCGTATCTCTGCATACTCGTGGTTATGTACATCAGTGTAGAGACAGGATAGCGCTGACAAGGAGGGCACGTTGAGGCTCGATCATGGTAGAGGAGACTGCATTCCACTCTTAAGTAGTGGTTGTGGAATGCGAGGCAGTATGAACATCTGAGTATGAAACAGTTTAAGGTGTGTAGTGAGGGGGGGGGTCTGCGGCAGGACAGTGTTGCGTCACGCAGTACCATCTCCCACACGACACTACCCACTCAACACTCAGCTTGTCTCCTCCTCACACAACATTACTGTGAATATATAAATATAATAATTAGACATGACATGAGTATATATAGTTAATATGGGCTGGAGAGATTAAGTTACTTTACGGAATTTGACATAGCAAGTAACAAAAGGTATTTGGGCATAAAATTACATTAATTTAATGTAATTGATAATTATTAAGGACGTGACAGAGCGTCAGCAATTACATTACAATGACCACTTATGTGTTTTATACTAATAGAATAAGGTTGGATTCTGAGGGCCCACCTCATGATCCTAGCATTTTTACTTTTCATAGTGTTTATGTAGGTGAGTGGATTGTGGTCTGAAAAAACGTTAATTTTAAATGGGGAAGTGCCCAAATACACGTCAAAATGTTCCAAGGACACCACAAGAGCTAGAGCCTCTTTCTCAATAGTGGCATAATTTTTCTGGTGTCGTTTAAGCTTAGATGAATAGTAACACATAGGATGGAGAATATCAGTGGATGTTGACTATTGGAGCAGCACAGCGCCCACTGCATAACCACTCGCATCTATATGTAAAAAGAAGGGAAGTTTGAAATTAGGACTCAACACTGGAGCAGAGGAAAGCAGATGCTTCAACCTTTTGAACGAGTCTGAACAATCACTAGTCCAGATGAACTGAACTTTGCTACTAGAGCTCATAGTGAGAGGTGTAGGTGGAGTGTGCGCTGCTGGCTTGCCTGTCACTTGACACACGTGGTAACGTCGCACATGATCAGCTACTGTTTCCTTCATCTTTGGCCAAGTAAAATGTTTTGCCAGTTTACCGAGTGTCTTCTTGACACCCAAATGTCCTCCTATGGGACTATTGTGAGCAAAATCAATGGCTTGTTCACGAAATGTAACTGGTAACACTACTAGATGCTTGACTGTGGTGGAAACACTATCAGCTGACAACTTACATGTATTTTTCTCCATCAATACACCATTACTATAATAGTAACAATTATCGAGATCCTTTGCTTCACTCTCAGTAACTGCTATATCTCTCAGTCTTTCCAGTGACTGATCAACAAACTGATCCTTGATTAAATCATCATGAGTTAGAAATTTAACGTCAGTTGTGTCCTGACTAGGTTGATGACCGGGGGGAGTCAGTGTTAATGACCCTGGGCGCAGAGCTTCACTAAACAACATATTCAACCCCAAATCATTGTCATCAACTAATTCAACAGGAGACAAGGATGGTTGTTGTATCTTTGACATAGCTCTAGTAATTGCGCTGAGAGGAAATAAAATAGGTTTCTCTCTACAAGCTTCAATGGCATAATTATCATCAGTGTTATTATCAATCACAAGTGGTTCTTTACATATACCAGCATGAAGGATATCGTTCCCTATCAACAAGTCCACTGACCTGATGGGAAATACACCACTGGATATACCCACTGAAATATAACCAGTATAATAGCTTGTTTGAATATAAACTTTGTGCAGAGGCACTTTTATAACAGCCCCTCCATAGGCTTCTAACAATACATCTATCTTGCAATAGGTATCGTCAGTTATGGGCAGTACATCTTCTCTTAATAACGTGAGATAACTGCCAGTGTCTCTGAAAGAAATTATCTCAGTTAGATGTGATTCGTCAAATCCTACTTTATCTCTCGAAAAGTAAGGACTCATCGCTGAACGAATCTTTTCGTCAGATACACTTTCTGATGCTAGTCATCTATCCTGAGTAACATTATCTAAAACAGTAGGATAAGAGGAATTGCTAGGATTTTGGTGCCTTTGTTGCTCGGAAGAGGATACGACTTGAGTGGGGGCGCCAGCCGCACGACTGTTTCTCGTATCTCTTTCTAACTTATAGCAATACTCTCTAGCAAGTCCTTTTCTGTTACAATAGGTACATTTAACTTTCTTCTTCTCGATACCAGATTTCTGTCTAGCCACAGACAGATTCAGGATTGTGAGTTTTCCTGGTAAAGGTACGAGAAGTTACAGTAGCAGGTACATCAGGCCGGCAATGAGCAGCTGATTTAGGTTGCCAACTTCTAGGACAATCTTTAGTTACCTTGTTTCTCTATGTTTTAGTACGTACAAGTTTGTGAGAAATCTCGTAATTGTCTGCTAATGCTGCAGTTTCCAGAGTATCTAAGGTAGTATGATCGATCAGATATTCTTGTATGTCAGCAGGCATACAGTTGTTAAACTCTTCATGTAGTAACAACTGAACAAGACTGTCGTAGTTGTTACACTTGGCAGACCTACACCACCTCTGAAATGCAACTTTTTTCTCACGAGCAAATTCTACACAAGTTTGATCTTGTCGTCGTTGTAACGTACGAAATGCTCTTTGATAACTTACAGGTAACAAATTATACGTCTCTAGAATTGTTTGTTTGACAGCATCATAACTAATGTACTTGGTAAATGGCAAAGCTGCAGTACAGGTTTGAGCTCTTCCCTTCAAAGCAGTATGCAACAATGTTGCCCAGTGCTTACGTGGCCAATTCATAGCACGTGCCTGGTTCTCAAACACATCAAAATATGTGTCTAAGTCACTTTCAAAAAACTTAGGAACCATAGATGCAGCTTTCTGCACATTAAATGTGTCCTGTGATCTATCAGTCTGTTGTCTTCCCAGACGAACATTTTCTCTTTGGAAATCTTCTTCGTTCAATCTCCTCTGTGCCTCTATTTGTGCAGTCTGCAACATAATGAGGCGTTCAAACCTCTCAAACTGTTCCTGAGAGATAGGACCAGTAGGTAATGGAGGAGTAGGGAAATTAACATGTCTTTCTGGACTGTCCTTAGGTCGGACACCTCGTCCAGCCGTCTCTAGAGTGTCTAGATCTGGTCTAGGATAAGTAGATACAGGTGCATCATACACTGTACTAGTATTAGGCTGTGTCATACTACCAGTTATACTCTGTACTATAGTGTCAGTGAAGGAAGGAGCGAGCGAGAACTGATCTACACTAGGCTCAGACACTAGGCTCACTTCTGCTCTAGTTGCTCTTTCATCTTCATCAAATAGAGTCATACTTCCTAATTGTGACACTAGGCTTTCTGAATCTGAATCATAATCAGACATCTCTGTATGAGCAGGAAACAATATATCTTTAATTAACGCTCTGACAGTTTCTGCGGTGTAATTCCTGTTATACGTCACACCGAGATACTTGGCTACTTGCCAACACGTCTGAAGTTTTAATGTACTTAACTCAGACAAAGTCAGAGTATCAATTAACTGTTTCACTTTGGCATACATCACAAAAATAATTGTACTACGAGAGAGTGATTATGGGAAACTATAATCTTGATAGGAATTTTAGTGTTGGTTGTCTTAGAGCTAGAGCTCATAAACAGTATTTCCATCTCCTTGGATCAAGAGACTCAGTCAAGTACATACATCCACCTGGTATGTTGTACAAGACTAAACTCAAAGTCTTCAGATTAGGAAAGTACTCAAAGTGTTTGACCATAGAGTTACTAGTATGTCAAACTGGACAATTTCTCCAACACCTTGGATCAAGAGCCTCCCGGACAGGCCCCCATTTGTTACAAAAAACGCGATTCTAAAAGCTTAGAGATCTCCAGTGAATACTAGAAAGGACTGCCCTTCTAGCATCCAGCCTGTTACTGGGTTTTCGTAACAATTAGTCAGTATCCTTGTCCAATTATCCATTAAAATTCAGTATAATTCAATAGTGCTTCAGGATTACAACTGGTAGGCTACTAACTAGAGAAATTAAAATTTAATAAATTTAATAATCATTAAGTTGTCTAGACGTATATTATCAAATTAAATTAAATCACAGAAATCAAAACAAAATCAATCTCTCGAGTTCAATATTATTGTGCTGAAAGCACATATCACATTTATAATTCTTAAGTACCGTCTGGTACATTAACATTTAATAAGATATTACAAATATGTACAAGTGTGTATGTATGGGTGTAAGTGCTCTAAGTAGTTCGCTATGTCTCAAGACTCGACTAGACTTAAACAAGTGACTGAAAGTCCTCAAATAAACTAACTTCTTGACTGACTGGCAACCAGAACAGTCTGCTTGAACAATGAAAAGAATGGTAAGCCCAATAGCCATATAACAAGCGACTGCGACACAGTCAGGAACAGGGAGACAATATAACGACACTAAGTAGGGACCATCAGCAGATCCTCCACAAAAGTTACAAAACTCCCATACTACTGAATCTAAGTTCAGCATAGAAAAAACCCGACTGTGACAATACACAGAAACCAGTACAAATTAGGTCAGAAGCTATAGTTCAGGACCTGAGATGCTCAGAGTGTCTATGTGACACAAGACCTCAGTACAACGTCGAAAATCACTAAGTCTATACAATGTTCTGTGAACAGAGTTCTACAGAACTAACAAGAATAATGAGACAGACAATCTGTCCAACCACCAAGAGAGTCTAGAGCAGACTGAATACTTCACGAGAGGTGAGGACACCCCCCCTCGATCACGTGATAGCCCCGTGGACAGCACAGCTCAGAAGCCGGCAGTATAACGAGCGACAAGCGATAATTACAGTAGTTTGACAATCAAGACTTGAACTGAGCACATATTATGTACATCCTAACAACATAAGTCAAATAAGAATATAAAGCAATATATTTACGATTTAGCTATTATCGCAAATATAAGCAATATAAAATTATATGAAAAGATAATATACATTATATATATATACATAATAATCATTGTAACCCATTCAGGGGTTGCAACATTGGCCTAGGAAAGGTTGGAGAGAGGGGGTAAAGGAGGTTTTGTGTGCGAGGGGCTTGGACTTCCAGCAGGTATGCGTGAGCGTGTTTGATAGGAGTGAATGGAGACAAATGGTTTTTAATACTTGACGTGCTGTTGGAGTGTGAGCAAAGTAACATTTATGAAGGGGTTCAGGGAAACCGGCAGGCCGGACTTGAGTCCTGGAGATGGGAAGTACAGTGCCTGCACTCTGAAGGAGGGCAGTTAATGTTGCAGTTTAAAAACTGTAGTGTAAAGCACCCTTCTGGCAAGACAGTGATGGAGTGAATGATGGTGAAAGTTTTTCTTTTTCGGGCCACCCTGCCTTGGTGGGAATCGGCCAGTGTGATAATAAAAAATGCAAACAAGCATACATATATTCGTACCTACATTCATGCAAACATACATTTATACATACACAAGCAATCACCATCTCGAAACAACAATTTGTTTTAAGTATATAATTAGTTCAAAATTTCATACATGCACGGTGTGTGTGTGTGCACTCACCTCACTTGGTTGTGGTTGCAGAGGTCGAGTCACAGCTCCTGGCCCCGCTTGTTCATTATCACTCTTCCCGCTCCATGAGCTTTATCATACATCTTACACCTACGTATGGATCCTGCCTCCACTACATCACTTCCCAGACTATTCCACTTCCTGACAACTCTGTGACTGAAGAAATACTTCCTAACATCCCTGTGATTCATCTGAGTCTTCAACTGCCAACTGTGTCCCCTTGTTGCTGTGTCCCATCCCTGGAACATCTTGTTTCTGTCCACCTTGTCGATTCCTCTCAGTATTTTATATGCTGTTATCACACCCCCTCCTATCTCTCCTGTCTTCCAGTGTCGTCAGGTCGATTTCCCTTAACCTCTCCTCGTAAGACATACTCCTTAGCAAACCTTTGCACTTTCTCTAGTTTCCTTACATGCTTGGCTAGGTGAGGGTTCCAAACTGGTGCCGTATACTCCAATATGGGCCCAATGTACACAATATACAGGGTCCTGAATGATTCCTTATTTAGATGTCGGAATGCTGCTCTTAGGTTTGCCAGGCCCCCATTTG
>NW_027197451.1:0-47500 GCF_038502225.1 Cherax quadricarinatus
CAACCTACACGACTCTCACACACTGTGTGGTATAACAGTAACAACCTACACGACTCTCACACACTGTGTGGTATAACAGTAACAACCTACACGACTCTCACACACTGTGTGGTATAACAGTAACAACCTACACGACTCTCACACACTGTGTGGTATAACAGTAACAACCTACACGACTCTCACACACTGTGTGGTATAACAGTAACAACCTATACGACTCTCACACACTGTGTGGTATAACAGTAACAACCTATACGACTCTCACACACTGTGTGGTATAACAGTAACAACCTACACGACTCTCACGCACTGTGTGGTATAACACACTGTGTGGTATAACAGTAACAACCTACACGACTCTCACGCACTGTGTGGTATAACAGTAACAACCTACGCGACTCTCACACACTGTGTGGTATAACAGTAACAACCTACACGACTCTCACACACTGTGTGGTATAACAGTAACAACCTACACGACTCTCACACACTGTGTGGTATAACAGTAACAACCTACACGACTCTCACACACTGTGTGGTATAACAGTAACAACCTACACGACTCTCACACACTGTGTGGTATAACAGTAACAACCTACACGACTCTCACACACTGTGTGGTATAACAGTAACAACCTACACGACTCTCACACACTGTGTGGTATAACAGTAACAACCTACACGACTCTCACACACTGTGTGGTATAACAGTAACAACCTACACGACTCTCACACACTGTGTGGTATAACAGTAACAACCTACACGACTCTCACACACTGTGTGGTATAACAGTAACAACCTATATGTTTCTCACCATTAGTCTAATTTGCTAATTTTATTGAATAATGATATTCACCAATATTCGACTTTCGTCAGTGGTGGGTTTTACTAAAATAAAGTTGGACTGTCACTGAGTTTTAAAAAATTCTCTTTGCCAACTTTATTAAGTTAGTTGCCAGGTATTAGCTAGAGGATGACTTCCGATCGGCCTCGAAACCCGAAATGCTGTTGTTTGTTAATTGCAATTATGTTAATTCTCTCCTGTTTGGTTGACAATTTTGCCTTTGAAAAGCAATTTTACGAAACTGGATTGTCAAATAAAAATATTATATTTGGAGTTGTAAAGATTTTGAAAGAATATGAATGAGAAAGGGAAACTTAAAAAATAGTGTTTTTCATTTAAACATTGGTAGAATTTTCTCTTTTGAAACATTATAAACATTCTTTTTCTCCAAAATTTTCGATTTAAACTTAAGAACCTTTTATTTCTGGGTCTGTTTCATATGTGGCTGCATTATTTCTATTTATGCTGATGGAGGGCTCTCGATCTAAGGAAATGGACTTACCCTCACCTTCAACTGGATTGAATGTCAAAGTCTCCCCTTCCGCTGGTGCTATGTCCCCTGCTGGTTTAGCGCTTTCCCCTTATTATAATAAAACAATCAAGAAGTGCATATTTTTTAAATGGCTGATTCATTTTATAAAATGGCTGAAAATTTCTTAGCCTTCGGCTATATAGGCGGACATCTTGTTGCATCCTGTGCAATAACTAAGGAATGCTTCTTCTGGTTGGATTCAGACTTTTAGTGCTGATGAGTTTCACTTTAAGGAAGTTTCACCTCGATATTAAAATTTGTGAATTTTAATTTTGCAGTTTTATTAAATTGGTTTAATTGAGAAAGAGTAGAGAATGTTTCTTTTAATGAGAAAAAAATAAAACTTACTTTATTGTGTAGTTCCACGTTATATCATCGTCTTTATTTAAAAAAAAATGTATATACATGCAAACTTAAACTTTTCCGCTGGTAAATGTTAAAGTTTATATTAATTTGACCTGAACTTGTCCCAATTTGCGTTTTTAGGGAAGAAACTGGGAATATTAAAATTCGTTTTGATGCATTCAGAAATTATCTAGCGATAATTATCTAGCGATAATTATCTAGCGATAATTTCTGGGCGCATCATCCCTTTTTGGGTGATATTTATGATAATTCCATCTGTCACGGCTTCTAAGTTAATGTGTTGGAGTATTTTAGTATACTGATGTCTGTAGATGAAAACGGAATTCTTATTCAGTTTTGCTTCAAAGTTGGTGATAATGGAAGGTCGAACTTAGTTTAGTGGTTTGTATGTCCTAATTTGCGATTTTATTGACAACTTTGATATTAATGTACATGTGAGAACTTGTACATTCCATATCTGATTCGCTTGAATGGGAATATTTAACTGCATTGTGTACTCATTCCACATTCTGCACGAACCTGCGTTGCCGTACAGAGTCTGAGTTGTGCAACACGGGGATACCTGAGTTGTGCAACACGGGGATACCTGTCTGAGTTGTGCAACACGGGGATACCTGAGTTGTGCAACATGGGGATACCTGTCTCTTATCGCACAGCGACCAAAGTACACCAGGGAATTATTCTTATACATATTAGTCAGAAAACAGAACTTTGAAGAGAAACTTCCTGAATCACTGAACTGAGGTTTTCATTGCCCAAGATCGACACTGAAGAGCTGAATAGTCTCTATAGGTTGTGCGCTTCTCAATAAATAATAACAAATTCTCTTATCAATATTTTGAAGCACTAAACCAGCATCGGTAATGCAACGCTTCGGAAACATGGAGCCATCAATTTCAGACATAAATCAACAAGATATGTTCAATTTCTTGAACCAAAAACACTCCTAGTATGAAGGAATCTTCCTTTTGGGAATATATATAATGTAACAATCAGTTTATTATAAATTTGGTGGTGATGGCAGCTGTGAATGTAAGAATGTTAGTGCCGTCAAGCACAGAAATATACCAGGCGTCTCTTATGACAGCTTAATTAGGTCTGGAGATGCAGCTGCCTTATTGACGACCTCTCGCACATTTTTTCCTCGATGTTCTTCCGTACTATAATAAACAAAAGTAGCGTTTCTCGTGTTCCCATTGCAACAGAATAAAATACTAAAATTAGAGAGTCTTGTGACAGCCTCTTGCTTGTAACGTGAATTTTCCTTGTACGGTTTACCAAGAATTTATTTTTCTTCGTATCCGGTAGAAATAACCCGCAAATAGTTTTAAGAACATAAGAACATAAGAAAGGAGGAACACTGCAGGAGGCCTTTTGGCCCATACTAAGCAGGTCCTTTACAATTCATCCCACTAACAAAACATTTGCCCAACCCAATTTTCAATGCCACCCAAGAAATAAGCTCTGATGTGAAAGTCCCACTCAAATCCAACTCCTCCCACTCATGTACTTATCCAACCTAAATTTGAAACTACCCAAAGTCCCAGCCTCAATAACCCAACTAGGTAGACTGTTCCACTCATCAACTACCCTATTTCCAAACCAATACTTTCCTATGTCCTTTCTAAATCTAAACTTATCTAATTTAAATCCATTACTGCGGGTTCTCTCTTGGAGAGACATCCTCAAGACCTTATTAATATCCCCTTTATTAATACCTATCATCCACTTATACACTTCGATCAGGTCTCCCCTCATTCTTCGTCTAACAAGTGAATGTAACTTAAGAGTCTTCAATCTTTCTTCATAAGGAAGATTTCTAATGCTATGTATTAATTTAGTCATCCTACGCTGAATGTTTTCTAACGAATTTATGTCCATTCTGTAATATGGAGACCAGAACTGAGCTGCATAATCTAGGTGAGGCCTTACTAATGATGTATAAAGCTGCAGTATGACCTCTGGACTTCTGTTGCTCACACTTCTTGATATAAATCCCAGTAATCTATTTGCCTTATTACGTACGCTTAGGCATTGCTGTCTTGATTTAAGGTTGCTGCTTACCATAACCCCCAAGTCCTTTTCGCAATCTGTATGGCTAAGTTCTACATCATTTAACTTATAAGTACTAGGGTTATGGGCACTCCCAAGCTTCAGAACCTTGCATTTATCTACATTGAACTGCATCTGCCACTTTTCTGACCAAGAATAGAGTTTGTTTAAATCCTCCTGAAGTTCCATAACATCTACGTTTGAATCAATTATCCTACCTATCTTTGTGTCATCGGCGAATTTGCTCATATCACTAGTAATTCCCTCATCAAGATCATTGATATATATTATAAACAACAATGGGCCCAAGACTGATCCCTGTGGAACGCCACTTGTTACAGATCCCCACTCGGATTTAATCCCATTTATGGACACTCTCTGCTTCCTGTCAGTGAGCCATGACTCGATCCACGAGAGCACTTTTCCCCCAATGCCATGAGCTGCCACTTTCTTTAACAGTCTATGGTGCGGAACTCTATCTAAAACCTAAGTAAATAATATCAAATTCTTTATCGTGGTCAACAGCCTCAAAAGCTTTACTGAAGAAAGTTAATAAATTAGTTAGACAAGACCGGCCTCTTGTGAATCCATGCTGAGTATCATTAATCAAGCTATGCTTATCGAGATGGCTTCTTATAATCTCAGCTATAATTGACTCTAGTAATTTGCCTACAATTGAGGTCAGGCTTATTGGGCGGTAATTTGACGGTAACGACTTGTCCCCTGTTTTAAAAATAGGAATTACATTAGCCATCTTCCACATATCAGACACTACACCTGTTTGAAGAGATAAATTAAAAATATTAGTTAATGGTTCACAGAGTTCCATTTTGCATTCCTTAATAACCCTTGAAAAAACCTCATCAGGACCCGGCGACTTATTTTGCTTCAGTCTGTCTATCTGCTTCACAACCATTTCAATAGTGACTGTGATGTTACATAATTTATCTTCTTCTAGCCCAGTATAAAAATTAATTACTGGAATATTGTTAGTGTCTTCCTGTGTAAAAACTGAGAGAAAATAATTATTAAAAATCGAGCACATTTCATTCTCTTTGTCAGTAAGGTGCCCATAGTTATTTTTAAGGGGACCTATCTTATCTCTAACTTTTGTTCTATAGACCTGGAAAAAACTTTTGGGTTAGTTTTAGAATCCCTAGCAACTTTAATTTCATAGTCCCTTTTAGCTTTTCTTATCCCTTTTTTAATGTCCCTCTTAATGTCAATATACTGATTCATAAGATGACCCACACCTCTTTTGATACGCCTATAAATTCCTTTCTTATGCCCTAGTAGATATTTGAGCCTATTATTCATCCATTTTGGGTCATTTCTATTTGATCTAATTTCTTTATATGGGATAAACGTTCTTTGAGCAGCATGTATAGTGTTCAGAAAACTGTCATATTGATAGCTCACTTCGTTACCCCAGTCAACAGTTGATAAGTGTTCTCTAAGCCCATCGTAATCTGCTAAGTTGGGGATCTATTACAAATAAACAACACGAGGTTTTAAAGAACGGAGATTTTGTTATATGTGGCCGAAACAATACACAAATAACCCGCAACGAGGAGAGAGGGGAACGTACGACGATGTTTTGGTCTGACTGCCACCACTGACGTGTTACACTGCCACAGTTATGCAACATTTTGTGTATAAGATGGGGAAAAAATGCACAGCAGTATGTATGTTTTATTACGGACACACCAGAGTGGAGCACGTTACTGCAGACACGTAAATACCTGTTTAATAACAGCCATACTGGAGCACATGGCTAGTACAAGAGAGAGTACATCTGCTTTAAGACAGCGGTACGGTGGGATATCTGCTTTATGCCACTGCAAAACATCTGCTTTATGGTGGAGACACAGTGGATCATCTGCTTTATGATACAGTGGAATATCTGCTTTATGAAGGAGAAGCTATGGATCATGTCCTTTATGATGGAGACGGTGGTTCATCTGTGTTATGACGGAGACACATTGGATGATGTACTTGATGTAGACAGTGGAATATCTGCTGTACGTGAGCGGATCAACTTGAGACTGCAAAACATCTGCTGTATGATGGGAACAGTCATACCATGGCTTTATGAGATCGGAGATTCTGCTTTATGACAGAGGCAAAAATGGAACTGCTTTATAAGAGATACCGTGTGCTATGGATGAGACAGTAATGGGAGGGGAGTGGGGGTAGGGGTACAGTAGTTACGATAGGAGGGTGGTGCGTCACTGCGACGCTAGCGGACGGTGAACCACGAACGTTACGATTATGCAGTGATCTAAATCCGTGGTATTCACCACTGACAAAGCCGTCTCCTTCCTTCATTACACAGTTTACCGCTAAAAAGACATTTAATTACCTCGCCACAATGGACGACAGATAATAGCAGTGTGATAAAACCCCTTTGTACGCAATATGGAGGAGACTCCGTGGCTGTCTGACTGGGAAGTCCAAGACTCTTGTGTGTACACGGAAGACTGACACCACTATACCCAACACTCACCCGCTATACCCAACACTACATCCAACACTCACCCGCTATACCCAACACTACACCCAACACTCACCCGCTATACCCAACAGTACACCCAACACTACACCCGCTACACCCAACACTACACCCAACACTCACCCACTATACCCAACACTACATCCAACACTCACCCACTATACCAAACACTTCACCCGCTACACCCGACACTACACCCAACACTTATCCACTATACCCAACACTACACCCAACACTTATCCACTATACCCAACACTACATCCAACACTCACCCACTATACCCAACACTACATCCAACACTCACCCACTATACCCAACACTCACCCGCTATACCCAACACTACACCCAACACTGCACCCAACACTCACCCACTATACCCAACACTACACCCAACACTCACCCGCTATACCCAACACTACACCCAACACTCACCCGCTATACCCAACACTACATCCAACACTCACCCGCTATACCCAACACTACATCCAACACTCACCCACTATACCCAACACTACACCCAACACTCACCCGCTATACAAACTACACCCAACACTCACCCGCTATACCCTACACTACATCCAACACTCACCCACTATGCCCAACACTACATCCAACACTCACCCACTATACCCAACGCTACATCCAACACTCACCCACTATACCCAACACTACACCCAACACTCACCCGCTATACCCAACACTACATCCAACACTCACCCGCTATACCCAACACTACACCCAACACTCACCAACTATACCCAACACTACACCCAACACTCACCCGCTATACCCAACACTTCAACCAACACTCGCCCACTATACCCAGCACAACATCCAACACTCACCCGCTATACCCAACACTACACCCAACACTCACCCGCTATATCCAACACTACACCCAACACTCACCCGCAATACCCAACACTACATCCAACACCCACCCGCTATACCCAACACTACATCCAACACTCACCCGCTATACCCAACACTACATCCAACACTCACCCACTATACCCAACACTACACCCAACGCTCACCCGCTGTACCCAACACTACACCCAACACTCACCCGCTATACCCAACACTACATCCAACACTCACCCACTATACCCAACACTACATCCAACACTCACCCACTATACCCAACACTACATCCAACACTCACCCACTATACCCAACACTACATCCAACACTCACCTGCTACAACCAACACTACACCCAACACTGACCCGCTATACCCAACACTACACCCAACACTCACCCACTATACCCAACACTACACCCAACACTCACCCACTATACCCAACACTACATCCAACACTCACCCACTATACCCAACACTACATCCAACACTCACCCACTATACCCAACACTACATCCAACACTCACCCACTATACCCAACACTACATCCAACACTCACCCGCTATACCCAACACTACATCCAACACTCACCCGCTATACCCAACACTACACCCAACACTCACCCGCTATACCCAACACTACACCCAACACTCACCCACTATACCCAACACTACATCCAACACTCACCCACTATACCCAACACTACACCCAACACTCACCCGCTATACCCAACACTACACCCAACACTCACCCGCTATACCCAACACTACATCCAACACTACATCCAACACTCACCCACTATACCCAACACTACATCCAACACTCACCCACTATACCCAACACTACATCCAACACTCGCCCGCTATACCCAACACTACACCCAACACTCACCCGCTATACCCAACACTACACCCAACACTCACCCGCTATACCCAACACTACACCCAACACTCACCCGCTATACCCAACACTACACCCAACACTCACCCGCTATACCCAACACTACACCCAACACTCACCCGCTATACCCAACACTACACCCAACACTCACCCGCTATACCCAACACTACACTCAACACTCACCCGCTATACCCAACACTACACTCAACACTCACCCGCTATACCCAACACTACACTCAACACTCACCCGCTATACCCAACACTACACTCAACACTCACCCGCTATACCCAACACTACACTCAACACTCACCCGCTATACCCAACACTACACCCAACACTCACCCGCTATACCCAACACTACACTCAACACTCACCCGCTATACCCAACACTACACTCAACACTCACCCGCTATACCCAACACTACACCCAACACTCACCCGCTATACCCAACACTACACTCAACACTCACCCGCTATACCCAACACTACACTCAACACTCACCCGCTATACCCAACACTACACTCAACACTCACCCGCTATACCCAACACTACACTCAACACTCACCCGCTATACCCAACACTACACCCAACACTCACCCGCTATACCCAACACTACACCCAACACTCACCCGCTATACCCAACACTACACCCAACACTCACCCGCTATACCCAACACTACACCCAACACTCACCCGCTATACCCAACACTACACCCAACACTCACCCGCTATACCCAACACTACACCCAACACTCACCCGCTATACCCAACACTACACTCAACACTCACCCGCTATACCCAACACTACACTCAACACTCACCCGCTATACCCAACACTACACTCAACACTCACCCGCTATACCCAACACTACACTCAACACTCACCCGCTATACCCAACACTACACTCAACACTCACCCGCTATACCCAACACTACACTCAACACTCACCCGCTATACCCAACACTACACTCAACACTCACCCGCTATACCCAACACTACACTCAACACTCACCCGCTATACCCAACACTACACTCAACACTCACCCGCTATACCCAACACTACACCCAACACTCACCCAACACTACACCCAACACTCACCCGCTATACCCAACACTACACCCAACACTCACCCGCTATACCCAACACTACACCCAACACTCACCCACTATACCCAACACTACACCCAACACTCACCCGCTATACCCAACACTACACCCAACACTCACCCACTATACCCAACACTACACTCAACACTCACCCGCTATACCCAACACTACACCCAACACTCACCCGCTATACCCAACACTACACCCAACACTCACCCGCTATACCCAACACTACACCCAACACTCACCCGCTATACCCAACACTACACCCAACACTCACCCGCTATACCCAACACTACACCCAACACTCACCCGCTATACCCAACACTCACCCGCTATACCCAACACTACACCCAACACTCACCCGCTATACCCAACACTACACTCAACACTCACCCGCTATACCCAACACTACACTCAACACTCACCCGCTATACCCAACACTACACTCAACACTCACCCGCTATACCCAACACTACACCCAACACTCACCCGCTATACCCAACACTACACCCAACACTCACCCGCTATACCCAACACTACACCCAACACTCACCCGCTATACCCAACACTACATCCAACACTCACCCACTATACCCAACACTACATCCAACACTCACCCGCTATACCCAACACTACACCCAACACTCACCCGCTATACCCAACACTACACCCAACACTCACCCGCTATACCCAACACTACACCCAACACTCACCCGCTACTATACCCAACACCCAACACACTACACCCAACACTCACCCGCTATACCCAACACTACACCCAACACTCACCCGCTATACCCAACACTACACCCAACACTCACCCGCTATACCCAACACTACACCCAACACTCACCCGCTATACCCAACACTACATCCAACACTCACCCGCTATACCCAACACTACACTCAACACTCACCCGCTATACCCAACACTACACCCAACACTCACCCGCTATACCCAACACTACACCCAACACTCACCCGCTATACCCAACACTACACCCAACACTCACCCGCTATACCCAACACTACACCCAACACTCACCCGCTATACCCAACACTACACCCAACACTCACCCGCTATACCCAACACTACATCCAACACTCACCCGCTATACCCAACACTACACTCAACACTCACCCGCTATACCCAACACTACATCCAACACTCACCCGCTATACCCAACACTACACCCAACACTCACCCGCTATACCCAACACTACATCCAACACTCACCCGCTATACCCAACACTACATCCAACACTCACTACCCAACACACACCCAACACTCACCCACTATACCCAACACTACATCCAACACTCACCCGCTATACCCAACACTACATCCAACACTCACCCGCTATACCCAACACTACACCCAACACTCACCCGCTATACCCAACACTACACCCAACACTCACCCGCTATACCCAACACTACACCCAACACTCACCCGCTATACCCAACACTACACCCAACACTCACCCGCTATACCCAACACTACACCCAACACTCACCCGCTATACCCAACACTACACCCAACACTCACCCGCTACACCCAACACTCACCCGCTATACCCAACACTCACACTACCCAACACTCACCCGCTATACTACACCCAACACTCACCCGCTATACCCAACACTACACCCAACACTCACCCGCTATACCCAACACTACACACTCACCCGCTATACCAAACACTAGACCCAACACTCACCCGCTATACCCAACACTACACCCAACACTCACCCAACACTCATACCCAACACTACACCCAACACTCACCCGCTATACCCAACACTACACCCGCTACCCAACACTACCCAACACTCACCCGCTATACCCAACACTACACCCAACACTCACCCGCTATACCCAACACACTACACCCAACACTCACCCGCTACCCAACACTACACCCAACACTCACCCGCTATACCCAACACTACACCCAACACTCACCCGCTATACCAACAACACTACACCCAACACTCACCCGCTATACCCAAACACTACACCCAACACTCACCCGCTATACCCAACACTCACACTACACCCAACACTCACCCACTATACCCAACACTACACCCAACACTCACCCGCTATACACAACACTCCAACACACCAACACTCACCCGCTATATCCAACAATACACCCAACAATCACCCGCTATACCCAACACTACACCCAACACTCACCCGCTATACTCAACACTCCAACACTCACCCGCTATACCCAACACTACCCAACACTCACCCGCTACTACACCCAACACTCACACGCTACACCCAACACTCACCCGCTATACCCACTACACCCAACACACTACATCCAACACTCACCCACTATACCCAACACTACACCCAACACTCACCCGCTACACCCAACACTACACCCGACACTCACCCGCTACACCCAACACTACACCCAACACTCACCCGCTATACCCAACACTACATCCAACACTCACCCGCTATACCCAACACTACACCCAACACTCACCCGCTACACCCAACACTCACCCGCTACACCCAACACTCACCCGCTATACCCAACACTACACCCAACACTCACCCGCTACACCCAACACTCACCCGCTACACCCAACACTCACCAGCTACACCCAACACTCACCCGCTACACCCAACACTCACCCGCTACACCCAACACTCACCCGCTACACCCAACACTACACCCAACACTCACCCGCTACACCCAACACTCACCCGCTACACCCAACACTCACCCGCTACACCCAACACTCACCCGCTACACCCAACACTCACCCGCTACACCCAACACTCACCCGCTACACCCAACACTCACCCGCTACACCCAACACTCACCCACCCGCTACACCCAACACTACCCAACACTCACCTGCTACACCCAACACTCTCACTCGACACCCAACACTCACCCGCTACACCCAACACTCACCAGCTACACCCAACACTCACCCGCTACACCCAACACTCACCCGCTACACCCAACACTCACCCGCTACACCCAACACTCACCCGCTACACCCAACACTCACCCGCTACACCCAACACTCACCCGCTACACCCAACACTCACCCGCTACACCCAACACTCACCCAACACTCACCCGCACCCCACTCACCGCTACACCCAACACTCACCCGCTACACCCAACACTCTATCAACACTACCGCTCACCACACTACTCACACTCACCTCACCCACTACACGTGCTACACCCGCTACACTCCACGCTCCCATGCTCACACCCAACACCTCACTACGCTATGCATACCTAACACTCACTGCCCAACTATACCACAACTACTCAACACTCACTATACACCAACACTCACCTCCACCCGCTATACGCAACACACACACTACGCATCCCAACACTCACCACTATGCCACCCACTCACAACACTCACCCGCTATACCCAACTACTACCCATAACACTCTCTGTACCCAACCACTACCACTATCAGCACTCTTACTCATCAACACCTGACATACCAATCACTGCACACTAACACTCACGCACTCCCCACTATACCCAACATCACATCAACATACTCACTATACCCAACACTACACTCAAGCACTCACAGCATATGCACCCACTACTAAACACACTACCCGCTACTATACCCAACACTACACTCAACAACTCACTCTGCTACTACCAACACTGCACTCCAACACTCACACTATGCCCAACACTACACTCACACTCCCAACACTCTCACCCACTATGCCCAACACTACACACAACAACACTATACCCCAACTTTTCACAACACTCACCCCTACACATAACAACTCACCCGCTATACCCAACACTAACACTCAACACCTCACCCCGCTATACCCAACACTACACTCAACACTCCACCCACTATACAACCTTACTCCCAACACTCAACCACTCACCCGCTATACCCACCCACTACTTCATCCCAACACTCACCCGCTAACATACCCAACACTACACTCAACACTCACACTATACCCAACACTACACTCTTAACCTATGCCCAACCATACCTCAACACACTACCCGCTATACCTCACTCCCTCACCCGCCTATACCCAACACACAACACTCCCACCCGCTCCCAACACTACACTCAACACTCACCCTTGTCCCAACACTACATCAACACTCACTATAACCACCTGCACCAACACTCACCCGCTATACCCAACACTAACACTCAACCACCTAACTATGCCCAACACTACCTCCAACACTCTGCTATACCAACACTACATCCAACACTCACGCTATACCCAACACTTACCTCAACCCACACCCACGCTAACCCAACACTACATCCAACACTCCCACCCTTCATACCCAACACTACTAACCTCCCACTACTATGCCCAACACTACACCCAACACTCACCCTATACCCAACACCCAACACTCACCCTATGCCCAACATAACAACCTACACCCCAACACTACACCCAACCACTCTATACAACACTTTAACACTCAACACTATACCCAACACTACACCTCAACACTCACCCGCTAATCCAACCCGCACACCCCAACACTCACCGCTATACCCAACAACTACACCAACACTCACCCTACCTCACCCAACACTCACCCCCGCCTATACCCAACACTCACTACTAAAGCAATACCCACACTACTCAAAACTAATGTGCTATACAACATTACTGGTGAGTTGGAATAAATGAGGAAGATAATATAGAGAACATAAAAACTGCTAGAGAGAACTAGTAATATAAATTAGAAGGTTGTTGGAATATGTTGTAATATGTTGTAATATGTTGTAATATGTTGTAATATGTTGTAATATGTTGTAATATGTTGTAATATGTTGTAATATGTTGTAATATGTTGTAATATGTTGTAATATGTTGTAATATGTTGTAATATGTAGCTGAAACAACACGAGACTTCAGTCACAATGATAGAAAATTTAAATGAAAATAGAAGTGTGGAAAACATGCCATACAAATTGTTTTTCAAGGAAAGCAAATTACAAGGTATAGAAAGTTACAGGGTACAAGTAGCTGAGTACAGGCACAAAGTATGGAAATTGCAAGTGTTGAGTACAAATTGCAAATTGTATGAAGTACAGGTATAGAGTACAGTATGAGTACAGAAGTACTGAGGTATGGAAGTACCAAGTATAGAGTACAGAGTACAGAGTATGAAATTACAAGTGTTGAAGTACACAGTACAAAGGTTATGATGCAAAGTACAAAGGTTATAAGAAGTGCAGATGCAAGTATGAAAGTGCAAATTACAGAGTCAGAAGTACAGGTATGGGAAGGGGGTACAGGTATGGAGACTACAGTACAAGGTATGGAAAGTACAGATATGAGGAACTACAGGTACAAGGTATAGAAAGTACAGTATGAGTGCACAGTATAGAAGTACAGGGTACAGGTATGAGTTACGAAGTATGGACGTGCAAAGAATACAGGTGTGGAAGTACAGGTTTAGAACTACAGTGCAAATTATGGGTACAAGTATGGAGTACAAGGTATGAGTGCAAGTACAGGTATAGAGTACCGAGGTACAGTAGTGGGAGTGCAAGTACAAGGTATGGAGTGCAGGTACAGGTATGGAGTGCAGGTGTAGGAACTACAGGTACAGGTGTGGGAGTGCAGGTATGGAGTGCAGTGCAGGTATGGAGTAGCCAGTCCGTGGAGTGCAGGTGCAGGTATGGGATACATTAGTGTAGAGTGCAAGTATGGAAGTGCAAAGGTTATGGGGAGTACAGGTATGGAAGTACAGTATGGAGTGCAGGTATAGAGTACAGGTGTATGGGAGTACAAGGGTGCAAAGTATGGAGTACAGTACAGGTATGGAAGTCACAGGTATAGAGTACAGGTGCATGTATAGTGCAAGGTGCAGGTATGGAGTGCAGGTACAGGTATGGAGATGCAGGTATGGAATTGAGTGCAGGTACAGGATGTGCAGGTGTATGGAGTGCAATGGAATGGAGTACAGGGTATGGAGTGCAGGTATGGAGTGCAGGAATTATGGAGTACAGGTGCAGGTGTGGGGGTGCAGGTATGGAGGGGTGCAGGTGCAAGGTTATGGAGTACAGGTGCAAGGTGTGGGAGTGCAGGTGTGGAGTACAGGTATGGAGTGCAGGTGTGGGAGTGCAAGGTGTGGAGTGCAGGTGCAGGTGTAGAGTGCAGGTGTAGAGTGCAGGTCAGGTATGGAGTGCAGGTACAGGTGTGGAAGTACAGGTATGGTAGTACAGGTGCAGGTATAGAGTACAAGGTATGAAATACAGGTATGAGAATACAGAGTAGAGGGGGTACAGGTATGGAGTGCAGGTATAGGAGGTCAGGTATGGGGGTGCAGGTATGGAAAGGTTACAAGGTATGGAAGTACAGGTACGAGTATAGAAGTTCAAGGAGTAGAGTACAGTGCAGGTATGGGAGTACAAGTATGAGTACAAATATGGAGTACAGTACAAGTATGGAAAGGTTACAAGTGTAAATTGACAAGTACAAGTATGGAAGTACAAATTACGGAGTATGGAAATTACAAATTACAAACAGTTGCAAAGTATAGAGTCCAAGTCACCATGAAGTACAAGTATGAAATACAGTATGAAATACAAGTTTAGAGTACAAGTGTGGAGTACAAGTATGAAAGTGCAAGTATGAAGTACAAGAGTATGAAGTACAAGTATGAAAGATTGCAAGTATGGAGTACTAGGTACAAATGTAGAAATTGCACAGTACAGGTATAGGAAATTGCAAATTACAGTATGGAGTGTATGAGTACAAGGTATGGAAAGTGTTACAAGAGTACAAGGTATGGGGAAGTACAGGTATGGAGTACAGGTTACAGGTATGGAAGTACAAGTATGGGAAAGTTACAGAATGGGAGGTGCATAGGAGTATGGAGTACAGTATGGAGTACAGGTATGGGAGTACAGGTATGGAGTACAGGTAATAGGAGTACAAGTATAGGAAGTACAGAGTGTGGGGGTACAGAATATGGAAGTACAGGTGGGAGTACCATGATAGGGAGTGCAAATTAATGGAGTGCAGGTACAGGTATAGGAGTGCAAGTACAGGAGTAAATTGGATTGGTACTGGAGGTATGGAGTACAGAGTGGATGTAGTACAGTGCAAGGTATGGAGTGCAGGTATGATACAGCAGGTATAGAGTACAGGTGTAGTGTGGGAGTACAGGTAATAGAAATGCAGGTATGGGAAATGCAGGTGTGAGTACAGATGTGGGGTACAAGTATAGATACAGGTATGGAAGAACAAGTGTGAGAGACAAGTATAGAAGTACAAGTACAAGTATAGAAGTACAAGTATAGAAGTCCAAGTACAAGTATAGAAGTACAAGTATAGAAATACAAGTATAGAAATACAAGTATAGAAGTACAAGTATAGAAGTACAAGTACAAGTATAGAAGTACAAGTATAGAAATACAAGTATAGAAGTACAAGTATAGAAGTACAAGTATAGAAGTACAAGTATAGAAGTACAAGTACAAGTATAGGGGGTCAAGTACAAAGTATAGAGTAAAAGTATGAAATACAAAGGTTATGAAATACAGAGTATGAAGGGGGTACAGTAGTGGAAAGTTGCAAAGAGTATAGAAGTACAAGTATAGAAGTACAAGTACAAGTATAGAAGTACAAGTACAAGTATAGAAGTACAAGTATAGAAGTACAAGTACAAGTATAGAAGTACAAGTATAGAAGTACAAGTATAGAAGTACAAGTATAGAAGTACAAGTACAAGTATAGAAGTACAAGTACAAGTATAGAAGTACAAGTACAAGTATAGAAGTACAAGTACAAGTATAGAAGTACAAGTACAAGTATAGAAGTACAAGTATAGAAGTACAAGTATAGAAGTACAAGTACAAGTATAGAAGTACATGTACAAGTATAGAATCGAAAAAGAGAGGGAAAAATATGAGAGAATTAAGATAAACACACATGTAATTTTTTGTATACTAATATAAATTGGGGAATTTAAAAAGAAAATCCTAGATCTAAGGGTCATTAACAATAGAGAAACACTTTATACAGTCGGTTTAACTTAAACTAAACACGAGAAATATATACGAGACTGTAGTCCATGTTGACTGTTGACTGTGAAGAGGCAGCAGCGAAGAAAGTAAACACAGTGCTCTGCCAACTGTCTTGGGTATTGCCCAAAAACAAATTTGTGTATATCGAAATTCCTGGGTAGACTTGAATCCTCACCGGTTTTACATTCTTGTCAACTACAGAAATGGTCCCAAAAATTTGTTTTTTTATTTTATCAGAAAACTTGAAATTATTTGTTTGAAAAAATATAACTTTCACAATTCTTCCACGCTTATTAAATAATTTTTTGTGATTTTTTTTTATGTTTATTGAGGCTTCATTATCTCCGAGATTTTCATTTCTACCTCATTTGTGATAATTTACTCCCCGACCCCCACTTAGGAAGTAGACACCAACAATATCTTCCAACTCCTGCCCCCAACATCTTGCTCCTGGGGGATTTCTACTTAAGGCTCCTAAAATGGAGGAATATAGCAAATAACGATGTTGCAGTGATAACACCAGGAGGCAGCTCTGACGAGAACTCACACACATACGAACTTTTAAATCTCTTTACAAAATTCAACTTAAACCAGCAAATAATAGAGCCTACTAGACTGGAGAATACACTAGACCTCATCTTCACTAACAATGATGATCTGATACGAAACGTCACCATATCAAAAACAATATACTCAGATCACAACATAATCGAGGTTCAGACATGTATGCGCGGAGCCCCAGACCAACAACATGGGATCAGTCACGAGGGAGCCTTCACCAAATTCAACTTTAGTAACAAAAACAAAGTGGGACCAAGTAAAGCAAGTCCTAAACGATATAAGCTGGGAAGATAGACTAAGCAACACAGACCCCAACTTATGCCTAGAACAGATTAACTCGGTGGCACTCGATGTATGCTCAAGAGCACCGTAGTCGTGGAGATTCTGAAGCAGAAGCAAGGAGCCTGGCGCGTTTATACTAGCGTCAGGTAGAAAGGGACGTGTAGCAGACGAGGGCATAGTCACTGGTAGGCAGGATTCCCCAGTGGAAGTAGATCCTACCCTAAGAGATGGGTTAGTTGTAGTAATAGTTGTCTGAATTGATTCTGAGGACATGTACATAACTTTCACGACTATGAACAACTACTACAACTAACCCATTTCTTTGGGTAGGACCTACTTCCACTGGGGAATTCTGCCTACCAGTGACTATGCCCTCGTCTGCTACACGTCCCCTTTCCACCTAACGTTAGTATAAAAGCGCCAGGCTCCTTGTTTCTGCTTCAGAATCTCCACGACTACGGTGCTCTTCCAACCAACTCCAAATTTGAGGGACTGATTACCTCATTTTCTGTAAATAGTTCTACTGTCTTCAAGTTATGTCCTGGAATTTGTATTGATAAAGCCACTGGATGGCGAAATGTCTACAATAAAGATACCCAGATGTTGCACATGTGTCTTAATTTCACAAGGTCCTAGATGCACTAGAAGACTAAAAGAATGCCGATGTAATATACAAAGACTTTGTAAAAGCCTTCGACAAGTGTGACCATGGAGTAATAGCGCACAAAATGCGTGCTAAAGGAATAACAGGAAAAGTTGGTAGATGGATCTATAATTTCCTCACAAACAGAACACAAAGAATAGTAGACAACAGAGTAAAGTCTGAGGCGGCTATGGTGAAAAACTCCGTTCCGCAAGGTACAGTACTCACTCCCATCTTCTTTCTCATCCTCATATCTGACATAGACAAGGATGTCAACCACAGCACCGTGCCTTCCATTGCAGATGACACCCGAATCTGCATGACAGTGTCTTCCATTGCAGACACTGCAAGGCTCCAGGCGGGCATCAACCTAATCTTTCAATGGGCTGCAGAAAACAATATGAAGTTCAACGATGAGAAATTTCAATTACTCAGATATGGTAAACATGAGGAAATTAAAACTTCATCAGAGTATAAAACAAATTCCAACCACACAATAGAACGAAAAACTAACGTCAAAGACCTGGGAGTGATCATGTCGAAGGATCTCACCTTCAAGGACCATAACATTGTATCAATCGCATCTGCTAGAAAAATGACAGGATGGATAATAAGAACCTTCAAAACTAGGGATGCCAAGCCCATGATGACACTCTTCAAGTCGTTTGTTCTATCTAGGCTGGAATATTGCTGCACACTAACAGCACCTTTCAAGGCAGGTGAAATTGTTGCATCGGCAGACGATGCAACATGCCCCAAATGAAAAGCAGGGGTGTCACTAGTACGTTAAGAGACAACACAATAAGTCTCAGGGGCCCAAGACTGTTCAACTGCCTCCCAGCATACATAAGGGGGATTACCAATAGACCCCTGGCAGTCTTCAAGCTGGCACTGGACAAGCACCTAAAGTCGGTACCTGACCAGCCGGGCTGTGGCTCGTACGTTGGATTGCGTGCAGCCAGCAGTAACAGCCTGGTTGATCAGGCCCTGATCCACCATGAGGTGTGGTCACAGACCGGGCCGCGGGGGCGTTGACCCCCGGAACTCTCTCCAGGTAAACTCCAGGTAATATTAGTAAAATAAATAGTTTAGGTTAAGAAAATTAAAATCCTAATTGAAATTTAAAAAAAAAAAAAAAAAAAAGCCAAGTACAGACGAGAAATTCGAAATACTGAACGTATGCAACTTAGAGTTTAATATTACTGGGAAGGAAGAGATGACTGATGCGACGAGTGAGGAATTACATTATATAAGACGGGAATTGACTAAAACTAACCGATAGATGGATTTGAACATCAGTCAAATATGCCCAAGATAGACTCTCATGAACGACTGTCAGTGAATAAAAGGAAATACTAATTGTAACACTAATTGTGCTTTTTTGTGAATTGGCATATAAGTGAAGACACATTAGTAAGACTAGGCAACAAGCCGTCATATGTAAGTCTAGGCTTTCTCATCTTACTGATCTGACTCGAAAATGTTTTCTTATTCTCATTGTCTTAGTTATTCGGTCCACTCTCATGACTTTCACGATCCTTGTACGTACTGGATGATAACTGATGTTGGTAGTGTGTAACCCGTTAGACTCACCTGTTTTTCTAGGCGTTTTTCCTGAGTGACTTCGTATATCTAAGGTAGATTTTGCTGAGTGACTACTTGGGAAGTGCGAGGCTATCTAGTGGCCCATCCCAGACACTTAAGTCACCCATTTAAAGTACCACAAGTGTGTATCTACATTGCCGGGAAAAAGTTTAAATGCGATCGTACATCAGTCTTATTCACATTTTACACCGAATAAAACACCATCCTCTTCATCTAATCTGAATTGTTTATTTTCCCGACTTTACTAACTTAAGGTAATTCTCTACATTTTAAGTCACCTCCACTACGCTACACTTCTACCACATCCCCTCTACTTCTCTAGCACTTCTTCTATCATGTCCTCTATATCACCTCCACATTTCTCTACCACTACTTCAGAACTACAACATCACTATACCACCTCTCTACCACCACTACACATCTCTGAGAGTCTATACTACCTCTATACCTCCTCTCACAAACTCTACGAATAAGAATTGTGGAACGGTCGGGTGATCTAGTGTGTCATGCATTAGAAAAGAAGCATTAGAACGTTGTTAGTAATTTTAACCGTCAATACCATCTGTATTTTTTGTACAGATGGTACAACACACAGTAATGGAAATTAGTTTTGACTACATTTTTCACAACCATTGATCAGTTGTTAGAAAACCAGTACTTACCTATGTCCTTTCTAAATCTAAATGTATCCAACTTAAATCCATTATTTCTGGTTCTTACCTGGTTCGACACTCTCCCTTGTTTATGCCCGTCATCCACTTATACACTTCAGTGATATCTCCCCTCATTCTACGCCTCTCCAGAGAGTGGAGATTTAAGGCTTTAAATCTATCTTCATACGGGAGGTTCCTTACACAGTAAATCATTTTAGTCATTCTTCTCTGTATGTTCTCTAATGAGTCTATATCCATCCTGTAGTAAGGGGACCAAAACTGAGCAGCATAATCTAAATGAGGCCTCATTAGTGATGTATAGAGCTGCAAAATAACTTTTGGACTTCTGTTACTTATACTTCTTGAGATAAATCCAAGTAATCTGTTGGCCTTGTTGCGCACACTAAGGCACTGCTGTCTTGGCTTTAGATTTCTGCTCACCATGACTCCCAAGTCCTTTTCACATTCTGTATGATCAAGCTCTACTTCACCTAGATTATAGCTTCGAGGGTTATTTTCATTACCAAGGGCTAGTACCCTACACTTATCGACATTGAACTTCATCTGCCATTTTTCAGACCAGGACATTAATTTGTCCAAATCATCTTGGAGTTCAATGCTATCCTCCTCAGAGTGAATTACACGGCCTATCTTTGTATCATCAGCAAACTTACTCATGTCACTCGTAATCCCTTCATCAAGGTCATTAATGTAAATTATGAACAAGAGAGGGCCTAAAACTGATCCTTGTGGAACGCCACTAGTGACTAATCTCCATTCAGATTTCACTCCATTAATGGTAACTCTCTGCTTTCTATTGGTAAGCCATGCCTCTATCCATGCTAGAACTTTACTTCCTATACCATGAGCTGCCACTTTTTTCAAGAGTCTCCTGTGAGGTTCTCTATCGAAGGCTTTACTAAAATCCAAATAAACAATATCATATTCCTTGTCACTGTCAACTTCCTCAAATGTTCTATTGAAGAACGTCAGCAAGTTTGTCAGGCAGGAACGACCTCTCGTGAATCCATGCTGAGATTCATTTATCAAGTTATGCTCTTCAAGGTGACTTCTAATAATGTCAGCTATAATTGATTCCAATAACTTGCCCACTATAGATGTCAGGCTTATTGGACGGTAATTTGAAGGAACGGACTTATCCCCTGATTTGAATATAGGAACCACATTAGCCATCTTCCACAACTCTGGCACAACACCGGTAAGGATGGACGCATTAAACACACTCGTTAATGGCTGACTAAGCTCCATCTTGCATTCCTTAAGTACCCTGGAAAACAACTCATCGGGTCCCGGGGACTTATTTTGCTTCAGTTTGTCTATCTGTTTAATAACCATGTCCCTCGTGACAGTAATATTAGTTAATTTAAATTCATCATTAACTAAATAATTGTTAATTACTGGAATCTCATTTACATCTTCCTGTGTAAAAACTGACAAAAAATAGTCATTAAATAAGGAACACATTTCCATTTCGTTATGCGTCAGCTGTCCATTCCCAATTTTCAGAGGTCCCACTTTTTCCTTCACCTTCGTCCTATACACTTGAAAGAACCCCTTTGGATTAGTCTTTGATTCACTAGCAACTCTAATTTCATAGTCACGTTTAGCCTTTCTAATCCCCTTTTTTACTTCTCTTTTAAGTTGAACATACTGGTCAGTAAGGTCAACCTCTCCTCTTCTGATGCGCCTATAAATTCCCCTTTTCTCCCCTAATAGATGCTTTAACCTACTGTTAACCCATTTGGGATCGTTATTATTAGACCTAATATCTCTCTGGGGAATGTATATACTCTGGGCATGATGTATATTATTAAGAAAACAATCATAAAAGCAGATCCCTTCATAATCATAAGTATGATCATCGCCAATAAAATCATTAGCTAGATAACCCCAATCAAGATTAGACAGATGTTCCCTAAGTCCATTATAATCGGCAGAACGGAAATCAGGGATTTTTACTATATTATCATTATTCTTGCATTCCCAGTTAATGCTAAAAGTGATGGATTTGTGATCACTTGCGCCAAGCTCTTCAGTGACCTCCAGATTATTCACGAGTGTTTCCTTATTTGACAAGACTAGGTCTAGCAAATTATCACCCCTGGTAGGCTCTGTCACGCTCTGCTTCAGAAAACAGTCCTGAACTGTTTCCATAAAGTCACTGGACTCTAGATTACCTGTCAAAGAATTCCAGTCAATTTGACTAAAGTTAAAGTCTCCTACTATGACTATGTTATTGTGTCTAGAAGCCCTAACAATTTCGTCCAAAAAAGTCTCCCTCTATCGTGATCTAAGCCTGGAGGTCGGTATATTACACCTAGAATTAGTTTTTCTTGACCCTCTACAAACTCTACCCAAAAAGATTCTGTTACTGCTCCATCTATTTTTATACCTGTTTTTATGCAACAATTAATATTTTCTCGAACATATAATGCAACTCCTCCCCCCTTTCCATTACATCTATCCACATTGAACAACTTAAATCCCTGAATATTACACTCAGCAGTCATATCCCGACTCTTTAAATCATACCACGTTTCAGTTAATGCAATGATATCAAAGTTCCCAGCACATGCTACCAAACGTAGTTCATTAATTTTATTTCTTGCACTTCGACTGTTAGCATAAAATACCATCATATGTTTTTTCTCCTGCACATTTTTCCTATTGATCTTTGTTTTTACACAATTTCTGAAATTATCATTACCCAGAGTTACTCCATGACAGTTACTATTAAGATTCTTAATATCAGAGCGTAAGTCAATATATCCATACTCATTATTTATCATTTCTAAACCCATACCTCTAACTAATCCTAGTTTAAAGTCCTAACAACCCTCTCAACTGAGTTACCAAGAAAACCCACACTTGCCCTGGATAAGTGAACCCCATCTTTGGCATACATGTCATTTCGGCCATAGAAGTTGTCCCAGTTGTCAATGAATGGTACTGCATTATCCTTACAGTGTTTATCCAGCCAACAATTAATACCAATTGCTCTGGACAACCATTCATTACCAACACCTCTTCTTGGCAAAATGCCACATATAACAGGGCGTCCCCCCTTTTTCCAAATGATGTCTAGAGCTGTCCTGAACTTTCTAACTAAATCCTCACTTCTACGCTTGGCTACATCATTGCCTCCAGCACTGAGGCAAATAATAGGATTGATCCCATTACCGTTCATGATGTTGTCAAGCCGGCTAACAATGTCCTCCATCCCAGCCCCAGGAAAGCAAACCCTCTGTCTCCTACTCCTGTCCTTCAAGCAGAATGCCCTATCCATGTATCTAACCTGGCTATCCCCAACAACAACAATATTCATACCTTCCTTGTTGTCTTTCGTCGTGGCGGTCCCAGTAGTCGACTCACATTCACCACCTCAAGCTGACCACATCATGAGGAGCCAGTCTATCAGCATCCTGTCAGCCAAAATTGGAGGTTTCATTACCAATGTTGGAGAGCTCACACACAGTATTGTGCACACTCAATGTTTAAACATGATAGCTGCTGTTGAAACATGTTTTGGACGAGAGGACTCCAGAAAATTTTGCAAGAATTACTGGCTACACTTCATGGATGAGAAGAGACAGGCAAGGGCAAGGAGGAGGTGCTGCTGTGTGCTTCTCTAAAAGTGTACATGCCCAGTATATTGATGGTGCCATCCCTACTCATCTTGAAATGATGTTCTTCAAGCAATGCATAAACATTGGTACCTCTGCACTAGTATGTGCAATGTATAGAACTCAGCGGCAACATGCAGACCCCATCAACTTTCTAATGGAAAACGTGAACTCCCGTCTGCTCTAACACAACTGTCAGCATATCATAATTGTTGTTGACCTCACCCAGCATCTTATACAGAGGGACTCTGATGACCTTCTTGCTGTGTTTGACATAAGAAACAGTTGAACAATCTTCGGCCCCGGACACTTATTGTGTTGTCCCTCATTGTACTCGTGGCGCCCCTGTTTTTCATCGGGGGAATGTTGCATCTCCTGTCGAGTCTTTTGCTTTCATATGGAGTGATTTTCGTGTGCAGAATTGGTACCAATCCCTCCAGGACCTTCCAAGTGTATATTATCATGCACCTCTCGCGCTTGTGTCCCTGAGAATAAAGATCATGGACCTTCAATCGTTCCCAGTAATTTAGGTGCCTTATCGTACTTATGTGTGCTGTGAAAGGGACAGTCAAGTGAAATTTATGGATAGGGCATTTTGTCTTAGGGACAGGAACAGGAGGCAGAGGGTATGTTTTCCTGGGGATGGGATGGGGGATATTGCTAGCCGTCTGGACGACATCATGAAAGGTAATGGGAGCAATCCCATGTGCATGGATTCACGAGGGGCCGTTCCTGCCTAACTAATTTATTAACCATCAGTAAAGCTTTTGAGGCCGTTGATCATGATAAAGAATTCGATATTGCTTATTTAGATTTTAGTAAGGCTTTTGATAGAGTACCACACCAGAGACTGTTGAAGAAAATGGCAGCTCATGGCATTGGGGGAAAAGTGCTGTCATTGATCGAGTCATGGCTCACAAACAGGAAGCAGAGAGTATGCTTAAATGGGGTTAAATCCGAGTGGGGATCTGTAACAAGTGGCGTACCACAGGGATCAGTCTTGGGCCATTTGTTGTTTATAATATATATCAATGACCTTGATGAGGGTATTACTAGTGATATGAACAAATTCGCCGATGACACAAAAATAGGTAGGATAATTCATTCAAACGTAGATGTTAGGGAACTTTAGGAGGATTTAGACAAACTCTGTTCTTGGTCAGAAAAGTGGCAGATGCAGTTCAATGTAGATAAATGCAAGGTTCTGAAGCTCGGGAGTGTCCATAACCCTAGCACTTATAAGTTAAATAATGTAGAACTTAGACATACAGATTGTGAAAAGGACTTGGTTTAAGGTTGCTGCTCACCATAACCCCCAAGACAGCAGTGCCTAAGCGTGCATAATAAGGCAAATAGATCATTGGGATTTATATCAAGAAGTGTAAGCAACAGAAGTCCAGAGGTTATACTGCAGCTTTATACATCATTAGTAAGGCCTCATCTAGATTATGCAGCTCAGTTCTGGTCTCCATATTACAGAATTGATATAAATTCGTTGGAAAACATTCGGCGAAGAATGACTAAATTAATACATAGCATTAGAAATCTTCCGCACGAAGAGCGATTGAAAACTCTTAAACTACATTCACTTGTAAGACGAAGAATGAGGGGAGACCAGATCGAAGTGTACAAGTGGAAGATGGGTATTAACAAAGGGTGAACATCAAAATGGTATACAATACCGACGGGTTGGTAGGTAAGACACATAGGCAACAGTTAGGCAACTTTATTCCGAAACGTTTCGCCTACACAGTAGGCTTCTTCAGTCGAATACAAAAAGTAGGCAGGAACAGTAGAGATGTGAAGACGATGTAATCAGTCCATCACCCTTGAAGTCGTAGAATTTGAGGTTGTCAGTCCCTCAGCCTGGAGAAGTTCAGTTCCATAGTCAGGAACTATCTGAAGATCAAGCGACAGTGCGGAGACTTAAATACTGTCGGAAGGAGAGGTGCAGAGTAGTAGTAGTAGTGAGAATGTAGCCACTGAGAGGTCAGGTCCCTCTCAGATCCAACAGTTCTCACTTGAAAGGGTTGTCCAAGGTGTTTTCTGTACCAAGAGGCCATGTGTTGCAGTGTCTGACAAGATGAATATCAAAATGGTATACAATACCGACAGGTTGGTAGGTAAGACACATAGGCAACAGTTAGGCAACTTTATTCCGCAACGTTTCGCCTACACAGTAGGCCTCTTGGTACAGAAAACACCCTGGACAACCCTTTCAAGTGAGAACTGTTGGATCTGAGAGAAACCTGACCTCTCAGTGGCTACATTCTCACTACTACTACTACTCTGCACCTCTCCTTCCGACAGTATTTAAGTCTCCGCACTGTCGCTTGATCTTCATAGAAGCGATCAAGCGACTTAGCTCGAGTGGTGACCTAACACATCGACGATCTCGCCTCTCTCGAAATTACCCCGTGTTGAGTAGTGCTTTGAGTAGTGCTTGCTGGACCTTCGTCTTCCTCTCCACCATCAGGATTAGTGCGTCGGTGGTTGCCGACCGAAGGGCAGGAAGCCTCTTGCTGCCTGAATTCTCTTCGCCTGTCGACTGCACGCCATACAGCCAGTCTCGCCACCACTCAGGATATACAGTGCTCCATCAAGCTACAGTTCACCTCCTCAGTGTCCTGCGCCAGGCAAGTACGTGTGTCTACTTACACGTACTTGCCTAGCTGAGTACTCTCACTTTTTGGCCGATTGTCACCTCCAATTACATCTTTTCGTAATTAGACGATGCCTTCGTTGCCTTCCACCTCTCACCCCCCTCCCACTCTCCCCCAACCTCCCACACCTGCCTCTGCTTCTACTAAATCCAATTCCTTCTCGCTAAACCTCAAATTTTCTAATCCTGATGCCACTATCTGTCCGGAAAATTTATTATATCAGATCACTGGTGCACCTCAACTTAAAGTCTTCAAAACCAACTCAGGCTTCAAACTCCTTCTTGACAAACATTCCTACGAAGCGTACACCTCAAGCGATACCAGACAAAAACTTCTCAACGCAGGCTTCACCATTATTTGGACTCCTGAGCACCGTGCCAAAAGCACAGTCATTGCTAAACACGTAGACTACTCTCTCCTGACAGCCTATGACACAGACAAAGAAGACTTAATAAAAGATATCAGTACTAAGAACAAAGTCTCTGTTGACGATATTTACAGACCAGAAAACTCTACCATTCTCAAAATACGCTGTTCTACTCCTGCTGACGCCTCTACACTCTTCAGTCAAGGAATCTTTGCCAAGACCATCCGCATTCCTCCAAACGCTCTCTTCACTCCGAACTTCCACCCAATCACACAATGTCTTAAATGCTACAAATTCGGCCACGACAAAAACACATGCACATCTACACAAGTCTGCTCCAGATGTTCAGCAACTGGCCACTTCTGGAATACTTGCAACCTCCCCCTTAAATGTTCTAACTGCGGCGGGTCACACACTGCAGTTGCAAATTCCTGCCCTTCTAGAAAGCACATTCTCTCCTCCCTCAGAGCAAACCAACCTCCCTCCCTACCCAACCCCTTCCCTGCTCCTCCCTCCCCTTCCTTACCTCCCTCCCCTTCCACACCTCCCTCCCCTACCCCAAATGCCTGGGCCTCCCCACGCACTTGGTCTACCTCTTCTACTCTACACACATCAAACACCAACACACAGACTACAAGCACTTCTCCTTCTACACCCACACTAGACTACAAAACTAACTGTCAACTTGCCACTGCTGCCCACTCTGCGATGGTAATCTCACAAGCTTACCAATCAGACTACTCACATGTCCTTAACCTAATCTTGTCTGCTAACAATCTTCCCTCTTTAATTATCCCTCCTTCCTGCTTCTCTTCCAAGCCTCCTACAACCTCTCCCTCCTTCCTCTCTCCCACCCCCCACTTCCTACTCCCACCAGCTCTCCTCCTCCACTACCTCTCTTCACTACTTCTACACCTCCCACCAACACCCCTACTGCTACTGCTACGACCACCCCTCCCCCCACTTCCTTACCCACTTCATCCCCTTCCAAAGCTTCCACTTCCTCACAGCTTACCAAAACTTCCACTTCCTCTGCATCCACCTTCGCCCACTCCACCACAACCAAAACCTCATCCAGGTCCAACTCCACCTCCTCCAGACAAAATCCACTCAAACCTAAACCTACCCCAACTTCTAACGGACAGACCAAAGAACATAAAAACAGATCCATCTCTTCCTCCCCCTCCAGGAAACGGGTCCGTAGCACCTACAAACACACATCCACTGATGGCACCACTATCACGGGCTTTAATCCAAACTCCTCCCCCGACATTAACTTTGCTAAGACGAAACCATTAAATCACGTTTAAGGCGATTCAGTTCAACGTACGTTCTTACTTTACAATTAGACACCTACTGGCCGAGCTCCTTGAAGCAGAGAGGCCAGATATTGTTTTGCTAAACAGTACCTGCCTCAAAGCCCCTCAATGTATCCGCCATTATGGTTATACTGCACTACAGTCCCCCTATGATCCCCACGATGGGGCTGCCATCCTTATCAATTCCAACATAAAACATGAATTTCTCCCAATCCCTTTTATTCACCAACACTGTCTTGCGGTCAGAATACACACCCACCTTGGCCCCTTTATCTTTTTCACCACCTATGCTCGCCCAAACACTACTCTCAACATACACGACCTCTCCTTAGTCTTCAACTACACCAACACACCAACTTACCTACTAGCTGACATGAATGCCAAACACACTGCCTTTCATCACACCAGTAACAACCAACTTGGTCACCAATTACTCAACTTCACAAACCATAAACACCTAATTCATCTTGGCCCAGACTTCAATACCTTCTTCAACCACACGGGCCAAGGCAAACCAGACATCATTCTGGCAAACCGAGCCAGCTCTCTATTTCAACATTACATCTCACCTGGCCCTATTACAGGCTCTGATCACATCCCAGTCATCTTACACATCTCCTCCAACCCTATCCTCATTCCAACCACACCTTCATTCTCCTACAAGAACGCTGACTGGGATGCTTTCAAACAACACATAGACAATATTAACCTCACCTATGACTACAACAACAAACCTATCTCTGACATCGATACTCAACTTGATCTCATCCAGGACACCATTACACAAGCAGCCAACATCGCAATACCAAAGAAAACTCACACCACTCGTTATTCCTTCAAACCGTCACTCAGAACAAGAAGACTAATTATCTGCTACCACAACCGCTTCCTCTACAACACACATAGATTTAATCAAGTCCGATTAGATCTCACTTACCTTAGAAACAACATTTTACACAGCCTAGACCAAGACCACAACAATCACTGATCACGACTAATACAACAAGCGGACAGGCAGCGTGTTAAAAACACTAAAGCCTTCTGGAACTTTATCAAAAAAATCAGAGGCACTACTCCCACCAACAAATTCAAACACATCACCCACAACAACACACACATCTCAGACCCACAGGCTGCTACCAACATCTTCAAACACATCTGGGAGAACATCTTCCACGCTCACCCACCTCACCCTAACGTTATTCAACACATTCAGAACATAGAACACTGGAACACTGCACACACACAAGAAACAACACCAGACAGCCACATACATCTAGACACTCTTACCTCCTCCCAAGAACTCGACACTCCTTTCACCAACACAGACATTAAAACTCTCCTCAGACACCTTCCTCCAAAGGCTCCTGGTGCCTCTGGCCTAAACCATATTATCCTGAAACACCTTCCTGACTCTATCATTACTGCCTACACAAACCTCCTCAATGCCTCCCTTGCCTCTGGATACTTCCCTTCCCTCTTCAAAGCTGCTACTGCTATCCTCCTTCCTAAACCCAATAAAGACCACTCTGACCCTAGAAACTATCGCCCTATCAGCCTCCTCGAAACTTTAGGAAAACTCTTTGAAAAACTCATTAATCATCGCCTTCGCAGATACCTGGAACATAATTCTCTACTTTCAGATGGCCAGTTTGGCTTCAGAACACACAGATCCACACAGGATGCCATTAACATCATTCTCAACTACATCCACATAAACACAAAACAAAGAAACAGGACAGCCCTGGTTGCAAAAGACGTTGAAAAAGCTTTTGACACTGTGTGGCACGAGGGGCTCAAGTACAAACTCTGCACTAACTTCAACCTGCCTCTCAATACTCGTAAACTCCTCTGCAACTTCCTAGACGGCCGTACCATGAGAATCAAATTCCAAGGCTGTTACTCTGACTACTTCACACTAAATGCTGGAGTACCCCAGGGATCTGTCCTTTCCCCTACCCTCTACATTTTATACACTAACGACATTCCAACACCTATATACCACAACTCCATCACACTAGCCTATGCAGACGACATTACACAACTTATCACTCATGCCAATATAGATACACTCACACACAAAACACAAAATGAGGTTGACAGGATAGCCATCTGGGAACAAAAATGGAGGATCAAAACCAATGCAGCAAAATCCAGCATTACGTATTTTAACTACAGGAAACGTGATCCTCCATTACCTGTCGAACTCAGAACAGCTGACACCCGCACTTACTTCCCTATCACACAATCTGTCACTGTCCTTGGCGTTAATCTTGACTACCTTCTTCGTTTACACGGACACATTCACTCAAGGCATGCAATAGCTAGTAAGGCCCTTGCGGGCCTCTACAAGCTGAAACATGCCTCTCAACGCACCAAACTACACCTCTACAAATCCCTAATACGTCCTCTGATAACTTACTCTCCTCTAGCCCTCTCTCTTGCAGCAAAAACAAACTTACTTAAACTGCAGCGTGTCCAGAACAAGGCGCTGCGCTGGGTGCTTGATGTCAGATGGGAGGACTTCGCCACAAGCGAGTCTCTCCATGCCCAGTTAGACGTCCCTGCGCTGAATCTGTACTGGAAGAGGCTCAGTGACAGACAGATAGACAAACTTGAGACACGACATGACTACTGGACCTCTCTCCTTGACGAAGACATTCGCAGACCAACAAACCAACACAACCTTTTCTACCCTTTTGCATGATCCTGCTCCTAACCCTACTTACAAATAACCTTGGATCCGCTGACAGGTACCTTCTAAGACAGGTACCATTCTCTGACCCACGTTCGCCTTAGCTTTTTTGGGTTAAGACATGACTCAGTTCTGCACTCCTCTCTAGCTCTAAAGGTCGCAAGTCCCTTACTCCCAGCTCACCCCACCGGAGTCCCAACAGAAGAACCGGAATTTCTCTTTTCAATATCTGTCCCACGATCGCCTTTGCTGCTGGGTTAAGCCCTGGCTCTATTTCTACGACTAAGAACACTCCTCTCCAGCACTATTCTTCGTCTGTCCCGTCTTCCCCGCTCATCCCATTTGGGATCTTACCTGAACTTTCGTTCGTTCGTTGCTTGATCTTCAGATAGTTCCAGACTATGGAACTGAACTTCTCCAGGCTGAGGGACTGACAACCTCAAATTCTACGACTTCAAGGGTGATGGACTGATTACATCGTCTTCACATCTCTACTGTTCCTGCCTACTTTCTGTATTCGACTGAAGAAGCCTACTGTGTAGGCGAAACGTTTCGGAATAAAGTTGCCTAACTGTTGCCTATGTGTCTTACCTACCATTAACAAAGGGTAAATAAATAAGGTCTTGAGGATATCTCTCCAAGAGCCCGCAATAATGGATTCAAATTTGATAAGTTTAGATTTCGAAAGGATGTAGGCAAGTATTAGTTTGGAAATAGAATAGTTGATGACTGGAACAAGTCTTCCTAGTAGGATTATTGAAGCTAAAACGTTGGGTAGTTTCAAATTTAGGTTGGATAAATACATGAGTGAGAGGGGTTGAATTTGAGTGGGACTTGCATAATGCGAAAATAGAATCATCTAAACTTATTTCTTGGGTAGCATTGCAAATTGGGTTCGGCAAATATTTTGTTAATGGGAAGGATTGTAAAGGACCTGCCTAGTATGGGCCAACAGGCCTGCTGCAGTGTTCCTCCTTTCTTATGGTCTTATGAAAGTTCTTTGAACGCTCTCCAGGTCTACAATGTCGCCAGCCTTGATGGGGGCCGTTAGTGTACAGCAATATTCCAGCCTATAGAGAACAAGCGATTTGAAGAGTGTCATCATGGGCTTGGCGTCCCTAGTTTTGAAGGTTCTCATTATCCATCCTATCATTTTCCTAGCCGATGAGGTAGATACATTGTTGTAATCTTTAAATGCGAGATCCTCTGATCCTCTGACCACAAGGCTGTTTTTACGACACTCAAAGTTGAATAAGGTTGGTTGTCCCTTAATCTATTATACAGCGTATCCATCCACCTCACAATTTCCTCCCCAAACCCTTGCAGAAGAAGAATACTACTCTTTGTTTCCATTTCCAGAGAATCATTTGCATCGTTCCAATCAAGGGCGAACAAAGGGCTGGTCTCCCATTTCTCCTGCATCACACACAAAATCATCATTACTGGAATGACCAGCTAACAGGGATCTTCCCTGAATGCCTCACTGAGCGGGAGAAGACACTACCACCCACGACACACTAATCGCTCGACCAACAAATTAACAGAGTTTATAATCAGAAATCCTTACATGTAACTTACCCTTCGAGACGAGGACAATGACTGCCGTCGACTAAACAGTGCCCAATCAACCCCTTTCTTTCATGGCGTTCAGGTCATGTACAATAAACATTTTCAATAACTCTCAATGACTGACGTAATATGCAACAATATTTAGGGCTTTTTCAGTAGCAATTGATGGCTTCACCTTAAAAACCTCACCCTCCTAAATAGTTCCACCAACCCCACCCTATCCCTCACCTTGAGATTACCATGAATTCCTTTGCAAACTTCAAACACAGCCCCCGCTTCTACCACCCTCTAAACCCAGCACTTACCGTACAATCTGTCCACGAACACCCCAATCACATCAATCATTTTTAGGATCTGACCTGTCATGAAGCCCCATGTTACAATGAATTTCGAGACAGAAAATAGTATTCGCCCTCCTTCGCTGCTCCCATGAGAGTAAAACACACGCAGATGGCTTGTCTCCCCAAAGTACCTCCCCAGCTACTGCAGTACATACACCGTTTCGTACCGTCCATTATACAAGCCCCAGATCAAAACCTTGAAGCCCTCTATATCATCTATTGGTACACCTTCCCTGAACTGCCCACTCCCCGTAACACTGATACAACATATTCTCATGATAATTTAATAACCGTAGCTTAGAGTTACCTTTCCTACCTTCCCCTGCATAAAGTTTTCGTATCGTAATCTTCGCCACCTCGTTCTGATATCTGTGTGCCTCCCACCAACCCGCAAACACCACTTTCACTACCTCTGTAATATTTAGCTTCCAATAACTGCCAGAACTTCCAACGAATCCCACCCCACCTCTGTGATAACCGCAAATGTAGCTGTCGCAGTGCATACTGAACACACAGTATGGACGGTCTGAGAAATTCTATCCAGTCTGGCAGAATAAACAGCTTTATAGCAGAATGAATGTAGAGTACACTGCTTGCTTCACTTTTGTTTGGAATGCAACACACACCCACACATCCTGCATTCCATCTACAATCGGCTAAACGCCAAGTAGTTCATCACCAATACTGATGATAACTACCAGTTATAAACATCATCCAGTCAGGATGAAGGATGGAGGTCAGTCTCTCACTCGCTAATCTGATTAATACAGAGTTCTGTCTCTATATGAGTACATGAGCTTCGACCAATGATCGTACTATTATTGCTCTCTTGAGTTACGTTAGCCAATGAATGGTATCTGCAAAGTCTACTGTATATATTGTAAATATTGTACATATTTGTTTCTGATATGAATGGCGGCATGTGTGAGCGTGTTAGATAGGAGTGAGTGGAAACGAATGGTTTTTGGGAGTTAAGCTGTTGGAGTGTGAGCAGGGTAAACTGTTGTATCTTCGCATCTGTGCAAGACAGTGACAGCGTGAATGATAGTGAAAGTATTCTTTTTCGGGTCATCCTGCCTCTGTGGGAGACGGCCAGCGTGTTAATAAAATAAAAGGTAGAATTATGTGGTTACTTAAAAAACAACCTCCGGTGCTTGTTTCTGTCTTTAAAATTCCTTGTCTGTTTATTTGCTAGTAATCTAAGTAATGACCAGAGACCACATGTCCAATTTTTATCCTGTGTTGGTAATAATGGAATAAATTCCCTGCTGAAGCAGTGAGAAGATAACAGTCATTTTAAAGCCAGTTGGAAGAGCACTTTGCAAACGTAGGATTCACTTAGAGTCCAAGACGATATGCAGTGGCGAACTCTGATTAAATAATTTATGATGTTGGTTTAGCAATTACTTGAGGTCACAAAATAAATAATGAGTCACCAAGCGTTATCATAATAGAAGTTGAAGTAGAGGTAAAAGTAGTAAGTGTGCTTGTCAAAGAAGTGTCCACCAGTATCCTGGAGTTTCCTCTGAAGCTGCTTGTGATATCCAATTGCTTGCGTCCAGTTACACCACGGTACAGAAGCATAACTAGTGGTGACTAGAGGTAGAACTCCTGATACACACATCTTTGTGTGTAGCAGTGAATTAACTACATTAGTTGCGATAGGAACACTAATAAAAAATAATACTTGAGACAGTTTGTACCTCATGCAGTCCGTCTACCTCTCTTTTTCCCCCTGTTTCAATACGTATCTATATAATACATGGCAGTTCTTAATCTAAATATAAGTAGAAGGTACTTCCCAGCGGATAGCTTAGGCGTGAATGTTATATTCTGCTATGTCTTTCATATGTACTTCTATGTACATCCAGAACTCTAATCTGAGTAAACAGTTTCCCTTAATCCCTTCACAAATGTTAGCTTGCTTATAGTCGACAGCACGTCAAGATGTAAAATCACTAGTACTAAAATCTCTACTACTATCGATTGTACACATGCCTGCTGGATGCTCAAGCTTCTAACAAACAAAACCTCCTTTACTCCTCTCCCTCAAACCTTTCCTTCCTTTTTACCAATTGCTAATTTTTCAGACATCTTATACTCATGTTTGATATTATTATAATTAAAATACATTATTTTACCATGTCTACACTGGAACTCATTTTCCACGTCACCGACCAGATAAGTCATGTTTTATTACTATTTTATATCTTCTACCAGTTTTGTTTTTAGGTGTTGGCTCTATTTCAAGATTATTTACGCATACTGTAAAAAAAAAAAAAAAAAAAAAGCTGTTTAAATACTGTCTCAACACTTACTGTATGTTAGTGTCTCTGTCTCAACACTTACTGTATGTTAGTGTCTCTGTCTCAACACTTACTGTATGTTAGTGCCTCTGTCTCAACACTTACTGTATGTTAGTGTCTCTGTCTCAACACTTACTGTATATTAGTGTCTCAACACTTACTGTATATTAGTGTCTCAACACTTACTGTATGCTAGTGTCTCAACACTTACTGTATGTTAGTGTCTCTGTCTCAACACTTACTGTATGTTAGTGTCTTAATACTTACTGTATATTAGTGTCTCAACACTTACTGTATATTGATGGCTCAACACATACTGTATGTTAGTGTCTCAACACTTACTGTATGTTAGTGTCTTAATACTTACTGTATATTAGTATCTCAACACTTACTGTAAATTAGTGTCTCAACACTTACTGTATGTTAGTGTCTCAACACTTACTGTATGTTAGTGTCTCTATCTCAACACTTACTGTATATTAGTGTCTCAACACTTACTGTATATTAGTGTCTCAACACTTACTGTATGTTAGTGTCTCAACACTTACTGTATGTTAGTGTCTCAACACTTACTGTATGTTAGTGTCTCAACACTTACTCTATATTAGTGTCTCAACACTTACTGTATGTTAGTGTCTCAACACTTACTGTATGTTAGTGTCTCAACACTTACTGTATATTAGTGTCTCAACACTTACTGTATATTAGTGTCTCAACACTTACTGTATGTTAGTGTCTCAACACTTACTGTATGTTAGTGTCTCAACACTTACTGTATGTTAGTGTCTCAACACTTACTGTATGTTAGTGTCTCAACACTTACTGTATATTAGTGTCTCAACACTTACTGTATGTTAGTGTCTCAACACTTACTGTATGTTAGTGTCTCTGTCTCAACACTTACTGTATGTTAGTGTCTCTGTCTCAACACTTACTGTATGTTAGTGCCTCTGTCTCAACACTTACTGTATGTTAGTGTCTCTGTCTCAACACTTACTGTATATTAGTATCTCAACACTTACTGTATATTAGTGTCTCAACACTTACTGTATGCTAGTGTCTCAACACTTACTGTATGTTAGTGTCTCTGTCTCAACACTTACTGTATGTTAGTGTCTTAATACTTACTGTATATTAGTGTCTCAACACTTACTGTATATTGATGTCTCAACACTTACTGTATGTTAGTGTCTTAATACTTACTGTATATTAGTATCTCAACACTTACTGTAAATTAGTGTCTCAACACTTACTGTATGTTAGTGTCTCAACACTTACTGTATGTTAGTGTCTCAACACTTACTGTATGTTAGTGTCTCTGTCTCAACACTTACTGTATATTAGTGTCTCAACACTTACTGTATATTAGTGTCTCAACACTTACTGTATGTTAGTGTCTCAACACTTACTGTATGTTAGTGTCTCAACACTTACTGTATGTTAGTGTCTCAACACTTACTGTATATTAGTGTCTCAACACTTACTGTATATTAGTGTCTCAACACTTACTGTATGTTAGTGTCTCAACACTTACTGTATATTAGTGTCTCAACACTTACTGTATATTAGTGTCTCAACACTTACTGTATGTTAGTGTCTCAACACTTACTGTATGTTAGTGTCTCAACACTTACTGTATGTTAGTGTCTCAACACTTACTGTATGTTAGTGTCTCAACACTTACTGTATGTTAGTGTCTCAACACTTACTGTATATTAGTGTCTCAACACTTACTGTACGTTAGTGTCTCAACACTTACTGTATGTTAGTGTCTCTGTCTCAACACTTACTGTATGTTAGTGTCTCTGTCTCAACACTTACTGTATGTTAGTGCCTCTGTCTCAACACTTACTGTATGTTAGTGTCTCTGTCTCAACACTTACTGTATATTAGTGTCTCAACACTTACTGTATATTAGTGTCTCAACACTTACTGTATGCTAGTGTCTCAACACTTACTGTATGTTAGTGTCTCTGTCTCAACACTTACTGTATGTTAGTGTCTTAATACTTACTGTATATTAGTGTCTCAACACTTACTGTATATTGATGTCTCAACACTTACTGTATGTTAGTGTCTCAACACTTACTGTATGTTAGTGTCTTAATACTTACTGTATATTAGTATCTCAACACTTACTGTAAATTAGTGTCTCAACACTTACTGTATGTTAGTGTCTCAACACTTACTGTATGTTAGTGTCTCAACACTTACTGTATGTTAGTGTCTCAACACTTACTGTATGTTAGTGTCTCAACACTTACTGTATGTTAGTGTCTCAACACTTACTGTATATTAGTGTCTCAACACTTACTGTATGTTAGTGTCTCAACACTTACTGTATGTTAGTGTCTCAACACTTACTGTATGTTAGTGTCTCAACACTTACTGTATGTTAGTGTCTCAACACTTACTGTATGTTAGTGTCTCTGTCTCAACACTTACTGTATATTAGTGTCTCAACACTTACTGTATATTAGTGTCTCAACACTTATTGTATGCTAGTGTCTCAACACTTACTGTATGTTAGTTAGTGTCTCAACACTTACTGTATGTTAGTGTCTTAATACTTACTGTATATTAGTGTCTCAACACTTACTGTATATTAGTGTCTCAACACTTACTGTATATTGATGTCTCAACACTTACTGTATGTTAGTGTCTTAATACTTACTGTATATTAGTATCTCAACACTTACTGTAAATTAGTGTCTCAACACTTACTGTATGTTAGTGTCTCAACACTTACTGTATGTTAGTGTCTCAACACTTACTGTATGTTAGTGTCTCTGTCTCAACACTTACTGTATATTAGTGTCTCAACACTTACTGTATATTAGTGTCTCAACACTTACTGTATGTTAGTGTCTCAACACTTACTGTATGTTAGTGTCTCAACACTTACTGTATGTTAGTGTCTCAACACTTACTGTATATTAGTGTCTCAACACTTACTGTATATTAGTGTCTCAACACTTACTGTATGTTAGTGTCTCAACACTTACTGTATATTAGTGTCTCAACACTTACTGTATATTAGTGTCTCAACACTTACTGTATGTTAGTGTCTCAACACTTACTGTATGTTAGTGTCTCAACACTTACTGTATGTTAGTGTCTCAACACTTACTGTATGTTAGTGTCTCAACACTTACTGTATGTTAGTGTCTCAACACTTACTGTATATTAGTGTCTCAACACTTACTGTATGTTAGTGTCTCAACACTTACTGTATGTTAGTGTCTCTGTCTCAACACTTACTGTATGTTAGTGTCTCAACACTTACTCTGTCTCAACACTTACTGTATGTTAGTGTCTCTGTCTCAACACTTACTGTATATTAGTGTCTCAACACTTACTGTATATTAGTGTCTCAACACTTACTGTATGCTAGTGTCTCAACACTTACTGTATGTTAGTGTCTCTGTCTCAACACTTACTGTATGTTAGTGTCTTAATACTTACTGTATATTAGTGTCTCAACACTTACTGTATATTGATGTCTCAACACTTACTGTATGTTAGTGTCTCAACACTTACTGTATGTTAGTGTCTTAATACTTACTGTATATTAGTGTCTCAACACTTACTGTATATTAGTGTCTCAACACTTACTGTATGTTAGTGTCTCAACACTTACTGTATGTTAGTGTCTCAACACTTACTGTATGTTAGTGTCTCTGTCTCAACACTTACTGTATATTAGTGTCTCAACACTTACTGTATATTAGTGTCTCAACACTTACTGTATGTTAGTGTCTCAACACTTACTGTATGTTAGTGTCTCAACACTTACTGTATGTTTGTGTCTCAACACTTACTGTATATTAGTGTCTCAACACTTACTGTATGTTAGTGTCTCAACACTTACTGTATGTTAGTGTCTCAACACTTACTGTATATTAGTGTCTCAACACTTACTGTATATTAGTGTCTCAACACTTACTGTATGTTAGTGTCTCAACACTTACTGTATGTTAGTGTCTCAACACTTACTGTATGTTAGTGTCTCAACACTTACTGTATGTTAGTGTCTCAACACTTACTGTATGTTAGTGTCTCAACACTTACTGTATATTAGTGTCTCAACACTTACTGTATGTTAGTGTCTCAACACTTACTGTATGTTAGTGTCTCTGTCTCAACACTTACTGTATGTTAGTGTCTCTGTCTCAACACTTACTGTATGTTAGTGCCTCTGTCTCAACACTTACTGTATGTTAGTGTCTCTGTCTCAACACTTACTGTATATTAGTGTCTCAACACTTACTGTATATTAGTGTCTCAACACTTACTGTATGCTAGTGTCTCAACACTTACTGTATGTTAGTGTCTCTGTCTCAACACTTACTGTAAGTTAGTGTCTTAATACTTACTGTATATTAGTGTCTCAACACTTACTGTATATTGATGTCTCAACACTTACTGTATGTTAGTGTCTCAACACTTACTGTATGTTAGTGTCTTAATACTTACTGTATATTAGTATCTCAACACTTACTGTAAATTAGTGTCTCAACACTTACTGTATGTTAGTGTCTCAACACTTACTGTATGTTAGTGTCTCAACACTTACTGTATGTTAGTGTCTCTGTCTCAACACTTACTGTATATTAGTGTCTCAACACTTACTGTATATTAGTGTCTCAACACTTACTGTATGTTAGTGTCTCAACACTTACTGTATGTTAGTGTCTCAACACTTACTGTATGTTAGTGTCTCAACACTTACTGTATATTAGTGTCTCAACACTTACTGTATGTTTGTGTCTCAACACTTACTGTATGTTAGTGTCTCAACACTTACTGTATATTAGTGTCTCAACACTTACTGTATATTAGTGTCTCAACACTTACTGTATGTTAGTGTCTCAACACTTACTGTATGTTAGTGTCTGTGGCATGCAAAGAGTACGTAACCTTTATTCGGCGCATGTACACACCCTCATTTACAGGCTATCTCCCCCAACCAGCGAACCAGGTTGCTAAGAGTTGATGATGGGGCCCCGTCGTTCAACTAGTGACCAGGTTCTAGCCAATAAGAAGATGGTTTTGGCAATCGCAGAGGTTATGTGGGTACCGCTCTCCTGTCTGCCCTTGTCATTCCCATTCTAGAGCTGGTTGAAGCACGGTCTGCTATCTTGTGGCTTCTATTTCTGCTTTGCTTACCGTGGAGTGCACTATACTTATCACTGTACATAGTGTACATATTGCTGTTATAAATTGGTGAAGGATAATATAAGTCTAAACTTTTTCTACTGTGTTTATTTGCTCCCATTACACCCGGGGTAACAGGCCATTTGGAATCCTGGGTTGTAATATGGGTAGCCTGTCCGAGAGCTGGAGCTGGACTTAGAGAAACGGTTGAGCTTAAGGTGAAGCTCGTAGCAGGAACATTGTGCAGCTTGCTGTCTGGCATTGCTTTACAAATTTTGCGTGTCAGTTGTTACTAGCCTGTTCGGTGTGGAGAATTTTGCAGTCAGATTTGCTTGTATGCGTATTCTGCAATCGTACTGTGCATAGCTAAGCGTGTTCTTCAAATTAACGTGTTACGTTGGGGTATTCTGCAATCGTACTGTGCATAGCGAATAACTTATGCCACCTAGACGAGTCAGACGTCTGGTGTCGGCATATACTTTGCATAACCTACCTAAATTGTCCCTACAGCGTTGTTGGCAAATTGCTCGTTCCATTGGCATTACATACAAACGCACTCTCACAGCTGCGCAACTGCGTTCACTGATTGCTGACAAACTTATAGAAGAAGAGATGGCACATCAGACTCCTCCCTCTACGGGAGCTGGGGCAAAAACTCCTATGTTCTCGCAGGAGGAAGATGATACACCTACGGAGCAAAATGGTCAGTATAGTGCAGCTGGGTTGTCTCAGGGTGAATCAGCGTCGTTGGCACTTGAGCTGGCAAAAATCAATCTTGAGCAAACTAGGGAACAGAGAGCATTCGCAAGGGAAGAATTTGATAGGGAAAGAGAAAGGAGGCAGTTTTCGCATTCTGTAAATAATTTTAGTTTACAGAAAGCAGTACAGTTTGTTCCCCGCTTCAATGAGGCCGAACCAGAGCAATTTTTCGAAAGCTTCGAAAATCAGGCTCGAGCCTTGAGGTGGCCGGAACAGCATTGGGCATCGTTGGTTCATACAGCATTATCGGGTAAGGCACAGGAATTTACGTCAGTATTAAATGACGCTGAATTCTCTGATTATCAAGTAGTGAAGACCACAGTGTTGGGAGCATATACATGTATCCCAGCCAAATATAGAAAAGCATTTAAATTAAGCAGGCGGCAGCTTGGTCAATCCCTAGTCGACTTTGTGAGACAGCAAACCAAAGCTTTTACCAGCTGGTATAAAGCAAGTGGTGTCTCTACCTTTGAGGATCTGGTGCAGCTTATTCTGATTGATAACCTGCTGGAGTCTGTGGGACCAGAGGTTCGAGTCTTTCTGCAGGATCGTGACTTAACCACTGCATTGGAGGCAGCCAGGTTGGCTGATACCTTCGAAACTAACCGCTCCTTGTCCGAGCGGTCCCGTCTCTCTTTTCAACAGCCTGGCATCAGCAGAGATCGTCAACCTTGGAGAATGAAGTGCCAGCCGGAGGGAGAACGTCTACGTCAGCCAACTAAGCCACCTGGTGAGCCACGCTTCTCAACATATGGTCCACCTGCGGAGAGGCAAACTACTCATGGTGCATCTCGACAACAGTATCCAGAGAGACACCAGCCAGAACGACACCATTTGCAACGTCAACAGGGAGTAAAGGGCAAGCCTGTCGTCTGCTTCAGGTGCAATAAAGTAGGTCACATCAGTTCCAACTGCCCCCATAAACCCCAACCTATTGGGAAAATCTCTAATATCCCTAGTAACATGTCCCCTAGAGAAGTAGAAAAAGGTATGGCCCCTTATTATTGCAAAAGTCTTATTTCCCTTCAGGAAAACTCAGAAACAACTAAGGTAAAGACCTTTAGAGATACTGGAGCATATTGCTCACTTGTAAGAGAGGGAATATTACCCCTTTCAGAGAATACTTCTTTGAATTCCTCTGTTTTATTGGAAGCATATGGAGGAGCTATATATTCTGTTCCTTTGCATAAAATTTATGTACAGTGCAAATATTACACTGGGTACTTGACTGTAGGTGTCTCAAAAGGATTCCCCATGAAAGATGCAGTGTTATTACTGGGTAATAACATTACTGTTAGTTCGTGTCCTGAACCTATAATGATTAATTCTTCTCCGGTGTTGGCCATAACTCGGGCAACATCCCAAGGGTTGTCTGGAGAGAATGTTGACCTATCCTTGGACGACTCCGATCTCGGAATAGCCACATTGTTTTACGAGGAAAACTGGCCAGAGCCTCGTAGATCAAGTGAACAGACCCCGATCAAGCCTTCCTATTCCCAGGTTGCAGGATTGCCAGATGTCTCTGTTTCCATGCCCGAGGGACTGTCCTTCCGGGAGAAACAACGAAAGGACCCTTCTTTAAAATTCGCTTTTGAGGCAGCCATGGGTAAATCCTCTTTGGGTCATCCGGTCAAGTATGAAGTTAAAAACGATTATTTGATCTGCACTGAGACTGGTAAGGAGATAGAGGGCCGGCAATTGTATGACAGGTTAGTGGTTCCAACGAAGTATAGACCTCAAATATTAAATATAGCTCATAATACGTCATTAGGAGGTCACTTAGGAATTACAAAAACCTTGTATAGAATCACAAAAGAATTTTATTGGCCAAAATTAAAGAAAGATGTGAAGAATCATATTAGGTGTTGCCGAGAATGTCAGCAAGTTGGAAAACCTGGACATTCCATTAAACCTGCACCTCTCCAACCTATACCTGCTGATGGAGAACCTTTTGCAGATTTAATTATAGATTGTGTAGGTCCACTACCTAGGTCAAAATCTGGAAATCAGTATTTATTTACGATTATGGATAAAGTAACCAGATATCCTGAAGCAATTCCCATGCGTAGTATTAATACTAAAGCTATTCTCAAAGCTTTAACAAAATTCATTTCTTGTTTTGGCATTCCTAAAACTATTCAAAGTGATCAAGGTACTAACTTCACTGCCAAAGCATTTAGGGAAGTATTAACTAGGTTAGGGATAATCCACAACTTATCCACTGCCTATCATCCTCAGTCCCAAGGCGCCTTGGAAAGATTCCACCAGACATTAAAAACAATGATGAGAAGTTTTTGCATGCACTTCCCTACAGACTGGGATGAATCACTACCTTTGTTGCTGTTCTCAGTACGAGAAACGGTGCAAGAGTCTACAGGGTATAGTCCTTTTGAGCTGATCTTTGGGCACAATGTACGAGGTCCTCTTCGGGTGCTCAAAGAAGGATGGATGGGAGAAGACGTTAGTTCAACACTCTACAATCCGTCTTCAAGGTTGCATGTGGCACGTCAGTTAGCCAAGGCTAACCTAAAGACAGCTCAAAGCAAGATGAAACAGAGGTATGACAGAAGTGCACAATTCCGCTCCTTCCATCCAGGAGACAAGGTGTTGGTGCAGGAACCTATACCTGGCCACACCTTGAAAGCTAGATTTACGGGACCTATGCAGATTGTAAGTAGATTATCTGATGTAAATTATGTGGTAGCTCCCATTGATAAGACCTCAAAAACTAAAACTTACCACATTAATCAATTAAAATACTTCCGTACACCAGATAAAGTCCCAGTAATGACTCTGTCCTCTACCTCTGAGGACAACTCTGACTCTTTGCACTCTATCTCTGAAATTAATATTAAACTTTCAAATTCTGTCCTCCTCAAGGATCCTAGCGCTTTAATGGAGAGATTATCTGAAACGCAAGCAACAAATTTAACTGAGCTTCTACAGTCATATCCTAATATTTTTTCGGATGTGCCGAAAAAATGTACGTTAGGTTACCATGATGTAGATGTGGGAGACTCTAAACCAATTAAACTCTCCCCCTACAGAGCTAATCCTGAAAAGCAAAGGCTACTTCAGCAGGAAGTAGAATTTTTGTTAAAGCATGGTTTAGTGGAGGAGTCATCTAGTCCATGGGCTTCACCGTGCATCCTTGTGAAGAAGGCTGATGGAGGGTTTCGTATGTGTACAGACTACCGTAAAGTGAACGAGGTCACAATTACAGATGCTTACCCTCTTCCTCGTCTGGATGACGTAATTGACTTTGTGGGTAAGGCTACTTTTGTGTATCGTTCCAGTCACGGTATTGTGCCTTTTTGTTATTTAGTTACTATCAGGTACCTTTGACAGATAAGGCGAAGGAAATCTCTGCCTTCGTAATTCCAGGAGGTCATTATCAATACACAGTTACACCCTTCGGAATGAAAAATTCCCCCTCTTCATTCCAGAAACTTATCCATCAGGCTATTAAAGGACTTGAAGGCACGGCAGCGTACCTAGATGATATTGTTGTGGTGTCTGATACTTGGGATCAACACCTACTTAGACTTAAGGCTCTGTTTGAGACCTTTAAGAGTTCCCATTTAACAATTAATTTATCTAAATCTTCCTTTGGCCAGGCCACTGTCACTTTTCTAGGCCATGAAGTAGGTAGTGGTAAAGTTGCACCTAAACTTGCTAAAGTTCTTTCTATTAAAGATTATCCAGTTCCTCATGATAGGAAATCTCTTCAACGTTTCCTAGGCATGATAGGATTTTACAGAAGATTCTGTAAGAATTTCTCAGATATTGTAGCCCCTCTTACCTCTCTTACCAGTCATAAAGTTCCCTTTAATTGGACGTCAGACTGTAACACTGCTTTTAATAAAGCAAAAAGATTATTGTGTACTGCACCCATTCTCTTGTCTCCAGACTTCTCCAAACCTTTTTCATTACAGGTTGATGCTTGTGAGTCTGGGGTTGGGGCAGTACTATTACAAATCGGGAACAAGGAGTTGCAGCCTGTAGCATACTTTTCAGCAAAGTTCCAGCCGCATCAGAGGGCTTATTCTACCATTGAAAAAGAAGCCCTCGCGCTGGTACTGGCTTTGGAGCATTTCGATGTTTATGTGGGCCAGACATCGCAGGTGGTCACAGTCTACAGTGATCACAATCCTCTAGTATATCTCCAAGCCATGAAGAACCACAACACAAGGCTTATGCGCTGGACGCTAAGGCTGCAACCCTATAATCTGTCGATTAAATATATTGCCGGCAAAGAAAATATGTTGGCAGACTCTTTATCTAGAGTATAATATATTATTTAGGTTAGGATGTTATTTGTGGTAACCCCTTTTCATGCTCTTTTTTTTTTATCCCCTGGTGTGGGGGTTTTTTTTTTAGTGAGGGGATGCGGGCTACCGTCCGCCTGTATCTTGGACCTATGCTAGCCTGTCTGACTGCAGTCTCACTCTAAGTTTAGAGTTTGGCTTTTGGTCACGAGAAAAGCTGAGCTCTATCAAAGAGTTGGATGGTGGAGAGGAAAGGCGGTCCCATTATTTTGTGCCATGGCGGCACGGTTACCACTGGGAGGTGGCAGCCTAATCCTGAGCCTTCTCGGGGTGGGGGTGTGGCATGCAAAGAGTACGTAACCTTTATTCGGCGCATGTACACACCCTCATTTACAGGCTATCTCCCCCAACCAGCGAACCAGGTTGCTAAGAGTTGATGATGGGGCCCCGTCGTTCAACTAGTGACCAGGTTCTAGCCAATAAGATAGTTTTGGCAATCGCAGAGGTTATGTGGGTACCGCTCTCCTGTCTGCCCTTGTCATTCCCATTCTAGAGCTGGTTGAAGCACGGTCTGCTATCTTGTTATTACAACTACTGTATAATAGTGTCTCAACACTTACTGTATATTAGTGTCTCAACACTTACTGTATATTAGTGTCTCAACACTTACTGTATGTTAGTGTCTCAACACTTACTGTATGTTAGTGTCTCAACACTTACTGTATGTTAGTGTCTCAACACTTACTGTATATTAGTGTCTCAACACTTACTGTATGTTAGTGTCTCAACACTTACTGTATGTTAGTGTCTCTGTCTCAACACTTACTGTATGTTAGTGTCTCTGTCTCAACACTTACTGTATGTTAGTGCCTCTGTCTCAACACTTACTGTATGTTAGTGTCTCTGTCTCAACACTTACTGTATATTAGTGTCTCAACACTTACTGTATATTAGTGTCTCAACACTTACTGTATGCTAGTGTCTCAACACTTACTGTATGTTAGTGTCTCTGTCTCAACACTTACTGTAAGTTAGTGTCTTAATACTTACTGTATATTAGTGTCTCAACACTTACTGTATATTGATGTCTCAACACTTACTGTATGTTAGTGTCTCAACACTTACTGTATGTTAGTGTCTTAATACTTACTGTATATTAGTATCTCAACACTTACTGTAAATTAGTGTCTCAACACTTACTGTATGTTAGTGTCTCAACACTTACTGTATGTTAGTGTCTCAACACTTACTGTATGTTAGTGTCTCTGTCTCAACACTTACTGTATATTAGTGTCTCAACACTTACTGTATATTAGTGTCTCAACACTTACTGTATGTTAGTGTCTCAACACTTACTGTATGTTAGTGTCTCAACACTTACTGTATGTTAGTGTCTCAACACTTACTGTATATTAGTGTCTCAACA